>NW_007260571.1:191896-192374 GCF_000164805.1 Carlito syrichta | reverse complement strand
CAAAACGGAAAGCAAGCTGGACTCAGTGGCTCAGCCTGTAATCCCGCGCTTTGGGAGGCCGAGGTGAGTGGATTGCCCGAGCCCGCGAGTTCGAGACCCGCCTGGGCAACTTGGTGAGACCTCATCTCTACAATAAATCTAAAAAATTAGCCAGGTGTGGTAGCACACCTGTAGTTCCAGCTACTTGGAAGGCTGAGGCGGAAGGATCGCCGGAGCCCAGCAGGTCGAGGCTGCGGTGGCCGGGAGCGGCCACTGCACTCCAGTCTGGGCGACAGAGTGAGACTCCCACTCAAAAAAAACCAAAAAACAAAAAAAATGGAAAGCAGTTAGAATATTCCTCCACTAAATTATGTATCCTTATGTATAAATAAATATAAATACAGTTATGATTTGTCATTGTGGAGCAGGATTCATATATATTCTTGTTCATTGTATTTTCACCTGACATGTAGTAGATGCTCAAAAATATTGTTGAATG
>NW_007260571.1:142946-191846 GCF_000164805.1 Carlito syrichta | reverse complement strand
AAATTAAAGTTTAGACATATGAAACATATGAATTATAGTAAAGTTTGTAGTTTAAGAATAAGTTTTAACTGAGTTATAAGGCATTACGTTAAATCGTAATAGGATAATAGTATAACTAACAGTTAAGTCATTTAACTAAACTTATAGATTATAGTATAGTGTTAAGTTGATAATATTAATTGTTAAAAATATTGGAAATCAGTGAACTTGGATTGAACCTAGAGTTAACTCAGAAAAGTTCTTTTGTATTAATCAGGGTATAGAGCAAAGAGTATAATATGAATGATTCATTGAACATTATGGAAAACACTTAGAACGATTTGTATTGAAATTGTGCACCTGTGACCTTAATGTAAGCACGGCAGGCATCATGGAATTCGAATTGTCTGCTTGGAAATTGCAGATCTCGTGGTGGTCTTGTGATGCATAGTTTGTAAAGCACGGAATTTGTACGCCCCCGGTAAGTGATTATCACACTGCTGGAGGGTATAGAAAATGGTATATAAGTTGGAAGGAGTCCGAATAAAAGTTGGCTCCAGTCCTGATCAGACTGTTCCCAGAAGAACTGCCTCCGAGTAGTCTCTTCTCGCTGTCCAGATTCTCTGGTGCGGGTCCTAACCCACCCTTGGTCAGTGCTGGTCACCGACAATCTGGTCCACCTGTTTGAGGACTTCTGGAATACCTTTTTGGGGCAGGTCCTGCTGATGCCTGCTGAACCTCTCAGCCCCAGGTGCTTCCATGGTGTATGGAGGTCTCAGATCTTTGTCTCTGGAGAGCAATGCTTGTCAGGACAGAAGCTGCCTCAGTGGGAGCTGCCACCCACACCTGTCTGAGAAGATAAGGGTCCAGCCTCTTGGCCCAAGCTGATGTATCAACCTTTGACACCTCAATGGCAGAATTGTGGGTGACCCCGGCTGAAGAATGTTTTCCCTGAAACCTTTTGCTTTCCAGGACATGGTACAGACTCACTGCTCCTGAGGGAACACATGTAGGGTGCTCTTCATTGTTGATGACCCCTGATGGCCTGTCGAGATATCTAAAACTCAATTACCTTGAATCATAATCCTGTTCTAAGAATTTGAAGGAAGGATTCTATGAAGTTCAGAGGTCCTTATCACCAAACGAAAAACATACTTTTACCAAATCTTATCAAATTCAAAAGCCTTTAGAAGCAGACATTTCCATTTCTCTATACATTTATATTTTTCTAAAGGCAAAATCCACCCAAGTGACCACCAGAGTGTGATACAGATAGTTCTGTCACTAGAGGAAGAAAATTATGTCCCTTAATTTGGGACCTCATGGAATGTCAAAGCAACCTTTGCATTAGCCTTGACATTTGTGATACAGAAACGTCAGAGATGTCCTGAGAATCCATTTGGAATACCAGCTAAAAGATATGATCCCGTGTAACCACAATTGACTGGGATGCTGGGTGTTTTCTTTGTGCACAAATTGTCTCAGTTAAAAAGTTGCTCCCTGACCTCACTGAGTTGCAATGCATCACTCAATGCTCAAAAGATATAGAATTATGTGTAAATGACTGTGGATGATGGGAAGTACCTCTCAGGAGGAGGTACTTCTTGAGAATTGGGTGGGGCACATCTTGGTTGTTAATTAATAGGGAGACATTCTAAGAATTTAGTGAAAGAAAGTCAAGGAAGTAGATGTCCAGGAAGGTGTATCACACCTGGCTTGAGAATGTCCCATCTGCCACTGACATGGCAAAATGGCATCTTTAGGCAGCACTGCCTACAGCCAACTTCCCTAAACTTACGAACACAACAAGGTTTTCATTGCTTAAATGTAATTGAATTCAGACACTGTGTAAATGGGGAGAAATTTGTGATTTCTTTTGTTTGTACTTTATCCTAAGGTCTTAACAGTTAATCAGATCACCAACAGCCAAAAACCACACAGTTCTTTCTGCTGAAATTATCAGTATAAAGCACTATATCTGTTTGTGCTTGGAGCTGTCACATGTATGCAACTGAGGACATTAATCTGATTACTTAAAGTATTTTGCTTGATAATCTGTATGTTAAAGTAAATACATTTATTATGCAGATCATTTTCCCTTTGATTTCTTCTTTATATTATAATTGTCATTAAAATAAATTTTAATATAATCTATGCAGTTAGGCTACATTATATATAAAGTTCCTTCAAGCATAACAAAGGTTTTTTTTCCCATAAAATAGTGAGATTGGATCAAATGCATTAGGGAAACACTCGTTTAAGGAAATAAAAAGCACAATGTTAATATTTTGTATGAAGTAGAAATATTTGCATTTAAACATATTTCTTATACTGGTAAAGTTTGAGAAAAATTTAAAACCCAAAGTAATCTATGAATAATAATATGATAAATGAATATTTGGGATAGAATAATAATAGTTTAGTAATATTACTGAAGTAGATTCTAAAAAATTCCCATAATACCAGAAAAAAATGCTAATGCCATTATTTATAATAATGAAACTCAATCAATGAGAAGGATTATTTTCAAAAAGATTTACATGACCTTAATGGAAAAACTAAAATGCTTTATAGAAAGACACTAAAGAATATCTAAATAAATGGAGAACTATGACAATTTTGTTAACAGAATAAATATTATGATAACATGAAATCTCAACAAATTGATTTAAGATTCAATACAATGTCAATGAAAATTCCTTCAGAGTTTTCCATGAAACTTGCCAACCTAATTCTAAAATCTACATGGACAAAGGGCCATTAATAGTACAAGGTAGAGCCAAGTAGAAAAATGTATGCCATCCTAGATAATGACTTTGTTAATGAAACACAGAAACTTTCCTATGGAATAAGACAAAACATATAGGAAAAAGTCAGGTATGTATGGACTCTAGACATATGAAAGTGGGCACTACAGGTCAGTGAAGGGTCTGGATTCTCCAGCAAATAGAGGCAGAAAAATTGGTTATGCACGTGAAAAAGAAACTAAATGCTAAATTCACACCAATAAAAACATCAATTCTAGATAGATTAAAATTTTCAATGCAAATCTAAAAGATTGGAAGATCATATAGAATATCTTTACCACTTTGAGGTGAGGGTTTTTGTTGTTGTTGTTGTTGTTAAACAAGACCCTACGGTCACAAGCTATAGAAAAACAGTTAACTTTAATGATGACAAGAACTTCTTTTCATGAAAAGACATCACAAAAAGAATGAAAAAAGAAATCACAAAACAAGAGAGGATATTGCAGGGGTAAGATTAATGCTAAGGTTATATAAAGAAATATCAATCAAAAATAAAAAGGCAATTTTTTAAATGGGTAAAAGTTATTAATAGGCATTTAATTTTAAAAAGGGCATCCAAATGGCTCAAAGCATGTGAAGAGTTGTAATGAAAATGCACATTAAAACTCTAATAGGGTATTATTTCAAATGACCAACTTGATGAAAATGAAGAGTCAATACCAAATCCTTGCAAGAACACTGAGAAGCTGACATCCCTCCTCCGCTTGTTCAAGTGCAAATTTAAGAGCTTGAGAAAAGATTTTGCAATTTGAACATTCATATGTCCTACAACCAAACAATATTGCTCCTCAGATTACATCCTGGAGAAATTCTTGCACATGGACACCAGTGGATAAATACATTAAACATTCAAAAAGCTGTGTTTAAATTTTATTATCTTGAAATCACGGCAAATAAAATGCCCACAAATAGCAAGGTGAATACGTAAAGGGTATTTTCAGTTTACAACACAGCAGTGACAAAATTTAAATAACGTCATGTGCATCGGCATAACTAAATGTCACTAATAATATTGAAAGAAGGTATTCTGAAGGAACACATGCAGTGATTCCTTTCAGGCCAAGCTCAACAACTGATGACACTGCAAACATGTATCAGCCAGAAGGAAAGGCAGGAGAGAGGTGAATACAATCAAAGTGATGAGATTAGGATGGCCTGGGTAAGTGAGAAGATGGGATTCTGGAAAAGTGTAGGAAGCGTCAGGAAATGACTAGTAATAATGGGTTTTGTGAACCTCGGTATCTGATTAGTGTCGTTTGACCAGGATCAGTCCAATTGTTTCCTCTTTGTCCCCTCCCAGTTGCTCACAGGCACATAAATATCCATCTTATCTCGTTATTTCAGCCTTTTGGTCCCAATTATTTTATTGATGTCCTAGTTTACACTTTTGTGCATGTCATATCCATATTAACATATCTATTACTGAATATATATTACTATATTATAGCTAACAGATATGACTATGCTCAACTCATTATATGACCTCAGAGCGAGTTTCTGAAGGTTTTATCTTATAAATATAAAATGATGATGATTTAAAAAAACTCACACCGATGATCACTAGAACTTCAAGTGTAGAACTGTATGTGCAGCAATTTTCACAGATTTTATTACATTTTTAATTTTTTTATAAACAACACAGAAACTCTTTTTTTCCTGAATAAATCTTCTTTTTCTCTACTACTTAACAGGTTATAATAGCAATCTTGTGTCAGGAGCCACAACTCCTAACAGAAGACAAAGTGAAATCTACCTGAATATGGGAAAAATGCTGGCTGGGAGCAAGGCCCCAGCTAAAGCAGCTGTGCTGGAGGCAAAGCCCCATGGATCCTATTGATGGGCCCCTTTGATCTTAAGGAATGTGTGCATAAGACAGAAAATACCCCTTTCTGGTGACAAACAAAGCATTAACTAATAATAGGTGAGGATGATGTATTAGTGAAACTAAGGCTTGAGACATGAGAAAAGAACAACAGCAGAAACACAGCTATTAGAGATGCTAGAGAATGTTTTGTTACCTTCGTTTCCATGAAAAGCAAAACCATTGTGTATAAGGAAAATAAAATCTTCCCCATTCTTTATTTCTAAATGGTTAACAGACCCTATACTAAAATAACACCCTAGATGGGTAAGATGGAGGAGGAAGTTTGTGAGAACTGAGACAAGTCGATCCTGAGGGCAGCTGCTTTTAAACATAATTTAAGAAAGTATAGACATAGTAGATATAAATTTGTAAGGTTAAAAAGATTTAGTAGTATAATAGTATAAAATAGAATAGTTATATAGATAAAAATAGGATAATGGTTAAAAATAATTAGATAAAATATAATTAAATAGAAAATAAATATAGAATATAAAAGTAGTCAAGTATAATTCATATAAAGGTTGTTAAGTATTATTAGATTATGATTCATATAAGCAAAATCAGAATAAAGATAGATACATAATAGGAAAGTTTATAGGAAATAATTAAGAAATAATAAAGTTAGTTATAAATGTAAATGCCAATATATTGCTTCTAAGTTACATGTAAGAATTTATTTAGAAATATGTTATAAAAGGGGTGAGGGTTAAAAGGTTACAGTTAATGATTTTTAGCAGATGTTGCTTCGTTCCTGTCTATTGGTTTTAACATAATGAGAACAAAAAGGCACAGGGAGGAACAAATAGATCATTGTTAAATGTTTAATTGTAAAATAAAACATAATGTAAGCATTTGTGGGCACATATGTGAGGGAGTTGAAGGGTTGAAGATGCCCTATATAAGCATGTAAAGATTGAATAGAATTTGGAAGAGTCCTGAACTCGACCCAGAAAGTCGACTTGTGTCTTCTGATTCTGGCAACTCCTGATTCTCTTACCTCAGGCCTTGACTCTTGTCTGGAGCTGGTCTCCAGCAATCTTGCATCTCATTTCACCATTTGATTTTCTTTATTTTAAACACATCTTGAGTAAGCATAACTTTTACTCCTGGTGGGTAACATTAAAAGCAATTTTTTTGAATCCCTAGAATCCACTAAAATTTCATTGATCATAAATCAAAGTATAAGAGTGTATAATTGCAAATCATCTTTCCTAAAATATGTGTCTGAAATTGTATTATGTAGCACATCCTGTATACTAATCTCTCAGTACATTGCTTGAACAGCCACCTACATTTGGCACCATGTGTAGAATAGCCAGTTTTTAGTGTTTTAAAATAAATAAGATCACTATGCAATTAGTACTGCTTATAATAGATATGTGCAAAATTTAATTAAAATATGATAAATGGAGAATTTTCTCCCGCTAAGCTGTCACAATGTTTTTGGAGAACATCTGTTTATTTACAATCCATGTTGTACATGGTGTTCTTGACGTGCATGCTGATAATATGACAACAGACCACAGTGAACTTTCACAGATTTGTCTTGGGTCCAAGACTACATATCGGGTCCATGTCCATACATTTGAGGTTATGTTCTATTCTGCTCTTCTTGACTTAATAAAAACCCAACACTGTTTAGAAAACCTGTTCTATATTTTTTAAAAATAAAGAAAACTTGGATGGGTACAGTGGCTCAAGCCTGTAATCTCAGCACTTTGGGAGGCCAGGGCAAGAAGATTGCCTGAGCCCAGGAGTTCAAGACCAGCCTGGGCAACTTGGTGAGACCTCATCTCTACAATATATCAAAAAAATTAGCTGGTCATGGTAGTGTGCACCTGTGGTTCCAGTTTCTTGGAAGGCTGAGGTGGAAGGAGCACCTGAGCCCAGCAGGTAAACGCTGGGATGACTGTGAGCGTGCCACTGCACTCCAGCCTGGGCAACAGAGTGAGACTCTGACTCAAAAAATTTTTTAAAAAAGAAAACTTTATTTCAACAGAAGAATGTTTAGCATGATAATATATGCCATAGTTTAAAATTCTGTTGTCATAGTTCTAAGATGATTCCATGGTGGCAAGCTGATTTGAGGCAGGTATGAACTGTGGGTCTCCTGACCTCTTTGTTGGCCTTCATGGAGGTATTTCAAGGAAAAGTCAAATGGCAGGGGTCCTGTGACATTCTGGAGATGAGTTTCAAATAATAACTGTCTAACTGTGGAAGAAGGTAAAATGTATATTGAGCCAGTTCAAGGGAAAATGACACAGAAGGCTGAATACGTTTCACTTTTTTCAACAATGTAACTTGAATGCAAAAGAGAAAGTTAAGCAAATAAAATTGACTATTGATCTTAACTTAATCATTAATTAAGCTAAATCTTTATTAGTGAATTAAATTAAATCTGTAAATCTTTGGCTTCGTGAACAGCAAGAAACACAGTCTAGAACAAGTTGACTTAATATGAACACTGACAGACTTGAATGTTTCCCAGAAGGAAGACAAGTGATGACAAAAGATCATGGGAGGGTCACAGAGGAGGTTGAAACAGTGTGGGCTCAACCATCAGCAAATGTGAGGGACACTTGGAAAGCCATTCCTGGCGCAAAAGGCTACACTCATGCTAAGTGACTCTACAGATAATTCCACAGAAGCAAGGATTTCTTAATGAAACAAACATTCAGAAATGAAATGGATAATGATGTCTCCATCAATGGGTAGTTGGCTTCCATCAAAACAAAACTAGTCATGTTGCAAAAAGGATTCAAGTGTCAGAAAGAGATCTAACAAAATAACCTCCTAGCCTTTCTTCAGATTTTAAATCCGTTGCTTTATACCACAGATTGCTATATCATTTTAATTATTTGCCCAATTCTTCCCTAAAAAGTATAAGCATATAGAGTCTAGAAAATGAAAGACTTTAAGGATTAAATTGATCTGACCGTCACATAATTTATACTTGAACCAAATGACTATACAGAATTTGAGGATGATAAAGCTGTAAAAACTAATCCCTAAACAAACAGAAACTAGTTCAGAAGTGTGCCAATGTGATGGATGCACAGGATTGGGTGGCTTATTCTTTTCTTCCTAACCTCCAGGTAATATCCATCACAATGTGTGAATTAGAAAGCAGATAGCTTGTAAAGCTCTTTCTACTTCTGTCAATGGCAAAGCGATTGCCTTGGGTTGTGGTTAACCAGTACTTCTCTGGTGCTGATGCCGCTGCTGTTAACTTAGTTTCCTGTTACTGCCACCATGGCTATTATGACTATTGGTTCTACTATCTACTGTTGCAAGGATTAAAAAAATGTGGTACATATACACAGTGGAATATTGCACAGCCATAAAAAAGAACAAAATTATGAATTTTGCAGCAACCTGGATGGAATTAGAGTTTATAATACTGAGTGATCTCTCACAGAAACAAAGATCAGAGTATCACATGTTCCCACTCATAAGTGGACCTTGAACAACTACCGTAATACTCTAAGAAAAGGATTGACAGTGGTGGGAGATTATGGGGGGGTACAGGGAGGGTAAGGGAGGTGGATTAATGGTAGTCAATATCTGTCTGGGGAAAGGGGGACGTACCTCACCAACAAGGGTACATGCACAATGAATAGTTGTATACCTAACCCTTAACTGTACCCCACAACTTTAAAATAAAAAATATATATTATATTATAAGAAAAAAATAATAATAACAACATTACCACGCACTAACATTTACTGCCTTCTGGCTACTCTTTTTGGCTTGTGCTATAAATTGAATAATTCATTCCTTAAGCAACCATATAAATAATAACAATAAGTACTATTCTTCACTCAAACTTAAAACTATATTGTGGCAAATTTAGGTTAAGAAACTTTCCCAAGATCATAAAGGTGAAAAGTGGCAGGGCCAGCATTTCAAATCAGACAATGGTTTCAGAGTGCATGCCCTTGTTAATTAACACTCAAGCCAAGGGAGAGATTCAAATGGATTGCGAGGTGAGCATGATTTCTAAACATGAAAGTGATATTCCTCTCCAGCAGGAAGTTTTCTCCAAATATAGTGCATCATTTTAACCACAGGTGGACACTGGTCTGAGCTGTAAACTTGGTCTCTTTGGTAATTCTTTCACGTACCTTCCTTAGGCCTTGCAAGTGTTCTTCATAGGACCCAGCACCAGCAGTCACGAGTAAGCACTGGTTTGTTGATTGATAAAGCTTGCTCTCTATCCCTGCTGTGTTGCAGTCTTTTGCCTATGACAGTGTAACCCCTGTGTCCCTCCCCCTTAGAACCCAAGTTTATGTTTCTGGGCAAGATAGTTTTTTTCACTATAATATGAGCTTGATGGCATCTAAATATGAAAGTTGGTATACATAGGGAACTTTTCCCACCTTTAATAATATCAAGAAGAAAGATGAATGACTTTAAAAAATCTGTCATTGTTACCATATAATTAAGCAGGGACAAACGGAGTTGCTTTGGTGAGTGTCTACATATCACAGCTTGAGAAGTTAAGCAATTTCCAAAGAAATTCTGATTGAGTGAATTGGCCATAACTAACCAGGTTCAATATAACTCTCTTCTTGATTCTCTTCACATATCTGTATACAGCCCTTGTAAGGGATGATAACTGCTGTCTAGAAGATTCAGTGATATGTATAGGAAGCCCCCTGAATACAAATAAAGTAGGAACAATTTTGTATCTCTTCAATTATTTTATATGACTGAATAAAATTACTGAAATGAGTTATCTGTTTTATAAAATAAATTGGTAGAACATTTAATTCACTAGGGAAACAAAATAAACTGAATATTAATTCAAGAAGAAGACCTTATTAAAAAAGAATATATTACTTATAGATGTACTCTAATGAGAAAAGAAAACAAAACACTGCCTACATTATGGATATACTCGGTCAAAAAGCAAAACCAGGTAAATGCACACATTGATGACAATAGAAATCTGCACATATGCATTCAGTCTCTTACATGCAGGCACTCTTGAGTGTCTTTTTAAGTATTCATAAAATCTATGCAAAATATTTGAGTTGATTCTGTATGAAAGGAGTCAACAAAAAGAAAATCAAGATAAATACCTAAATGGTGAACACATTTAGCCTAAAACCTACATTTTAAAAATAGGAAAGGTTTTTTTTATATATATAACAAAAGTCCTTGGTGCCATAGATTTAAGGACTTCATGATTCGCACCTGCATTGGCAAGGCCTGCAGGGTGCCAGGCACTGTTCTGACACTCTTGCAATCTTCACACCAGCGCCAATGGGTGAAGTCCTGTGGGGGATGGACATCATCCTTAAGGTACACATGAGGAACCGAGACAGAGAGAGGCTCAAAAATCTTACCTAAGATTGACATCAACGTCTCAGCTGTGAACAAATATTGGAGCAGGTGATTTCAGAGTTGTCCCCTTAAACTTTTTGCAAAAAAGCACTATTTCAAGAATGACCCAGTTCTCACCAGTGGATGTGACGGTAGATTTACTGAAAGGAAAAGAGGCTGGTTTAGAGACAGGCATCTGATTCAATCCAGACCAACCAGAACTAATAAATCTGATTTCAGGGACCTTCAATGATAGTGTTGAGACAATCAAGCTCCTTTTGCTGGGTCTTCAAAGAGAAATGACTATAAGCCAGGGAGAATGCCCCTGAGAATAGAACCAGAAAAGACAGACTGAGAAGAGGGGAGGGACGGAGGGGTGAGGGAGGGCAAGAGGGAAGGAAAGAGTGAAGACAGAGAGATGATGACAGGTTCCTTGAATACACCCTATCTAACTAAAGAAAACCACAAGGATTTTTAGATTAGTGAATAATTTATTTACCTTACGCATAATTAGTTATGTCTGTTACAAACAAATAAAAGTGCATTGGCTAATGTATTCTGGATACAAACTAAATAGAGCACTTTGATGACTGTCATAGCACTGAAATTCTCATCCTGTTTCTTTCTATTATGAACATACTATTCTTAATCTCTTTTATATAGTGGCATTCTATAAAATTCATATAAGAAAGGTGAACAATAACTAAGAATGTTTGAAAACCATGGTTTTGAATCATTTCTAATATTCTTTCACACTGTTAACATTCTGTGGTATTCTGAACTTCCTCTTTGACAACTAAAAGATGAAAATGTGTTCACTGATGATCAGAAAGTGCTTTGTTCACACTGCAGGAAGAGGAAAGAAAAATCTTGGTTGGTTTCAGACACTATTCCAGGTCTTTGTATAAATTGACTAGGATCTTCTATTAATCCTTTTTCAGATAATTTTTTTTCCCATTGGATATCTTGAATTTCTTTTAACACTATGAAAATTATGTGTTGTAAGGCTTTGTTTTTTCCCTTTTCTTTTCATTTTTTGATCTTTCTTAGAATATTACTATACTTTATATGAAACATTTTATCGCATACTTAAAAAGACTCTTGGAAAAGTGGAAGAAGATGTTTATGATATCTAAGATCATTATGGAATTTTTACTAAAATGTATCTTTTCAATCAATTAAAAACTCCACATAAAAATGTGCGAACATGAATAAACAGCCTGATTTAGGGAGAGGAAGGTTAAATGAATAACAAGAATATAAGAAGATGCCTATGGTCTCTAGTAATCAGGGAAATTCTCGTTTAAACAAGATATACAACTTCACACACATCTGGATGGGACCCTTGCAAAGACAAAGTCTTGCCACATGCAGGTGGAGTGCTGGTAGACCAGAACCCCCATGTGCTGCCAACAGGAGTTTTGAGTGGTGATGCCATTACCTACAGCTTTCAGGTAATATCAGGTAAAAGTCATTATGCACACACTTTATATCCAGTTATCTCACCAGAGAAAAACTTACATAAGTTTATATGTAAGATAAAAAAATACATGCCAATATTTACTGCAACTGTGTTTCATTCAGTGGAAGTTTGGGAGAATCTTTATTCAGCATTAGGGTGCTGAATAATTAAAATACGGTGGTGGTGACTATGGCATACCACACACCAGAAAGAAGGAATGGATGAGATCTTACATAGAGCAACCTAGATGTAATCGAATGCAGTCCTGAGTGGAAAACAAAGAAGAAAGCAACAAGATTGACAGTAACATACCTGTGTCAAGTGTGTGAACTGAACTTCACATACCAACACAATAGCAAGTTCAAGGACGTGCTTTGGACTGAATGTTTGTGACCCCCAGTAACGTTCATATGCTGAAATCCTGTCATTCATGTGCTGGTATTTGGAGGTGGGGCCTTTGGATGTTAATTAGGGTTAGATTAGAACAGGCAGATAGGGCCTCATGATGGACTGAATGCCCTTATAGAAAGAAAAAACAGCAGGGGATCTTTCTTTCCAGGAAGACACACCAACGAAAGGCCACATGAGCATAAAGAGAGAAGGTGACTGTGAGCATAAAGAGAGAAGGTGACTGTCCACAAGCTACAAATTGTTCTCTCACCAGATGAAGGATCTGCAAGAACCTTTGTCTTGGACTTCCAGCCTTAAGAAATGTGGGAAATAAATGTCTGTGGTGCAGGTCTCCCAGTCTAGGGTATTTAGTTAGGGCAACTCAAAGTCCCTAAGACAGGCATTAGAGTGAGTACCTGCAGGATTCACAAAGGAACTAACCACAGAAAGAGGGAAAAATAAATTCATTAAGAGAGGAGACTTGTTGTGAATGATGATCTCGGTTCACACTTCGCAGAAGAGTATGCTTAGCACAATTTTCAGCTGCTAGATTAGGCCAGGAAAAAAAATGCTGAGCAAGAAAATGATTAGGCATCAAGTTACACATCATGCAGTCATTAATCACTCATTTACTGATATCTAATGCATTATGGAATTCTGTTACTTTGAGCTTCTTAAAGTTGTCTACTTTCTATCCTTTTCATCAAAATTATACATGTCCCTTTCAGTTCCCATTGTCTCTAATGACACAACTTTCTTCAAATCCGCCCTTGTCTCACTCCAATTTCTTTTCCAAAACTATAGATGAGATAGTCAAATTAAAACCGAGTTGATCTTTAACATCTTCCTACTGCTCTTAAATAAGTACAACACCCTTACACTCCCTTCAGTTCTTTCTTCCCTCATCTGGGGCATCACTTTTCCAGGGAAACCTTCCCGTATCTCCTAGGCTGTGCCCTGTCTCTAAAGTGTCTACTCTCTAATAGACTTCTAAATCATTACATAACAGAGCACATACTGTATCTGAGGTGCATACTCTCTTACAGAGTTCTAGGTCACTCTCTAACAGAACACATACTGTACTTTCAACTTTACATTTGTTTGATGATTGATCACTATACACGATATTGTTAAAATCAAAACCCCATAAAGGCAGGAGTCATGTCTGCTTTTTTTTTACTTCCTCCCTGTCCTTGGCCTATAGTTGGTATTTAATGGAAATGACTGACACAGTTACCAAAATTAAAAATAAAAGCATTAAAGAAAAGCTTAATATGTCTAAAATAGATATTGTAATAAGCATGTAGATTTTATATACCTTCAGGGTCTTATTTAGAATAAAACTTAGACTTTGCCCTGAAATATACATGATACTCATGTACATCTTAATTTTTCTCCCATATTCTTTCCAACATGTATCCAAGACATGTGTCTCTATCCTTGGGGAGACTTTTGTTGTGGGGTGTAAAATAGAAGTTGTAAGTTGATAGATGCATTTTTGTACTATTGTTTTCCAGAATCTTGAAGGTTATGTATAAAAAGGAAAAAGAAAAATACAGGGAGAGGAGGAAGAGAGTGACAGGAGAAATGAGAGACAGTCAGACAGAAAGAGATACACACATACAGAAGGAGAGAGGTTGAATTTGATTACCTATGAGTGGGAGGGAGCATGAAGTGAGCAGGTGTCCTGAGTGGCCAAACCTCATGTCCACAGGCTCTGAACCTCTCTGTGTCCCTCTTCCAGCAGGATAAGAAAGGAAGCCAAGAACCTGGAGAGTGAAGACTGCACAGTGCTCTTAGGAGACTAGACTCTAACCACAGGGCTTGTAGAACAAACAAAACCTCTGCCATCAGATTCCAAAGACCACTGGCATTGTCCAAGAGGACATCACAGTCACCACAATGGGCTGAATTACCATGGCTCTTTCCCCTCCTCCCTTCATACAGCAATAGAAGATGAGTAGAGATGCTTGTACAACAATGGATTCTGGATCAGAACTATTTAACTTTGTCAGAATGGAGATTTCTGGGGCCCAACACAGACAAATTAACACAGAATCTTAGGGCTTGTAGCTCAAATCTACATTTCCCCACCAAGAATCACTTATGCATTTGGGGTTTAAGAATGATTGAGAGAAGGGTAGGTTGAGCAGTCACAAGGAGAGAGCCAGGGACTCTCAAAAATTTGTGGCTTTGAAGAGTTGTTCAAGATTCTAATGAATTTCAGGTCTCAGTGAAGGTGCACATCAAAAGCAGAGTGCTGGAAACTGGGGAAGATGAGATGCAGTTAGCCTAGAATCAATCACAACATGAGACATCAGGTGGTCAAAGGTCCAGGCCAGAATAGGAAACTTGGAAAAGCCCTCTCCAAGGACAGGGCAAGGTAGCTCTTCAGAAGACTGCCCTGCCTCTCAATGACCCGTTCCTCTCTCAGTAATGAACAAAGTCACGGATTGAGAAGAACCAGGCAAAAGCAACAACAAAAACCTGGTTTTGCAGTAGGTACTGATTTCAGCTGTTGAGCCTCTTCTAGATGTTTCTATTGTGGCAGGGACCCCTCCACACGCATGGCCAGTCAGAGCAGGTACATGAGAGTGCGTTAATGGAGCCAGAGATGAGCAGGGGCAGAAAGAGGGCTAGCTGTCAGCTAAGGTCTAATTGGCTTTTCAAAAATTAGGTGTTTTGGTGAGGACTACAACTAATTAGTTTTAGTCATTCCCTCCTTCCCCCCAAAAAACATGATAAGCATAGCTAGCCATAGAGCACACTTATTCAGGGCACACCTGAAAAGAAATTGAAAATGATTTCATTACATAAAGGAAAAATATTGGACATTACAGCATGCTATTTTTGAGAAATTAAGACAGGAAAATAAGTGCTGTAAGTGTACATTTTCTATTTATTTGTCAAGGTGAGTTTCTTTCACTCAAGGCATACTGTTTTTAGACGGTTATTCATTCAGTTACTCTACTTCATGTTAACAAAGGGATCCTACTACACTTGACACCAGCTTTGATTTATAGTCATGCACTGATGAAAAAAATAAAATCGCAAACATCAAAAACATAGAAGCAATTTATTCACACTGTCTTTCAGTTGACAGACCAGCTTCAAATTTGTGGTAATGTATTTTCAGCATGTGATACGGAGACGCCATTCAAGATAGAGAGATAATAAAAAAGCATGCTGAAAAATAGCGGTCGGAAGCTAAAATCTCTAAGAGCTGGTGCCCAAGAAAATGTCAAAGTAGCTCTTTGAATAATTTGTTCTTAAACTCTCGTTTTCCCCTCACTTATTCAATTATTTTTTGCTTTGGATTCACAAAACTTACATCCATGAATCTCTCATCAATTTTTACATTTGTGTCTTCAGTTTCACTGTAAAGATGGACAGCTCCAAAGTCACTTGTAAGGCTTCAACTAAAACACAGCTTCAGGCAGAAGAAAAGCCCAAGTTGCCCTGACAAGGCATCAGAGACGAAGTAAAAACAAAATGCAATGCTGACAAATGGAAGATTCAGAGAAGCCCTTCTCTCTCCCTTGACCATTTACTTGGCTGCATAGACACCTGCAGGGAAAGTCAGAAAAACTGGTTTTCTGAGGTTGGCAAGAGTTCCTTGAAGAACATTCTAAGGATCCTACACAGCAAGAGAGATTACAGTTTAATATGCTCACTCTGAAGATCTTTTCTTAATTACCTAATTGGTTGAAGTTATTAAAAACTTCTCAGCAGAGTTGAGTTTCAATTCACACCTTGTAAAAAAGACTAAAATACGCACACAGAAGACTCTTGTAACAGAAACAGCAGTGTTACTCTTTGGAATGACTCACTATAACACAAAAAGTAAGGCCTGAAGCTAGACTCTGAGGTTTAACACTCACCTATGTGGACTAGGTAAAGTGCAACATTTAATGTCAATCTTCCATTTTCACTTAGTATGGCTCACTCTAGATCAGATGGCTTGACTGGTCTGCCGTTTCCTGCAAAATTTTCATGAGACTAAAAATTTGCCTTTTTTAAAAAAGTGAAATGTCATAATAGTGAAGTATGTAGTTTCAAGGAGAGATGCTAAACGCAATTTTGGATTCATTTTAAAAGTTTCTAAAATCCAGGTGAAATAGTTTAGTAGTGAAGTGTTTTAAGGAGACATTTAAATACTCGTCTATAGTACCCTTATATGGATCATTAAAATTACCCTAGTGGTAGAGCTCTGGGTAATTTTCCTGTCTTTTGTCTATTGATACAGGGAAGAACCTTTTGATTCACAGGTTGGTCAAATAAAACCTCCAAAGTCTATAAACAGAGAGGCACGAGATGCATGCACTGGTTATTACTTTATGCCCTTGACAAATTTTTGTCATTATTCCATCAAATAATATACTTTTTCTGTTATGATGTCCATGTGAAAATCACTGCTCTGTTTCAATTATTTAAAAATAGCTAGTAGTTGAGCACAGCTAGAGCTTTAAGGATGATTTCTGAGTATGAAACATGTCACTCTGCCAAATGTCCAGAGATGTCATGCAACTCAGCTTCCATCTGTGTGTTAGAAAAAAAGACAACCCTGAGGCCTGCAGGTACCATCTGTGAAGCAGCCCTTGCTGCTATGAAGCTTCTTGTACCTACAGATGCTTTGTATGCTCATGATCTAGCATCTTGCAACTGCGTGCTGGCATCAGCTTGAGCCTAAACTTCACGCTTTGTCTCTTGGTATGACAGCCTTTATGTCTACAACCCACATTGAAATGGGAGATACTAATTCGAAGTTCAAGTATCTAAAGACAAAGTAAGATGGCCCCAGAAAATAAATAACACTCCATCTGTCAAGCATTTGGTCCTCTGTCGTGACTTCATCCAAAGACCTTTTGATGATGAAATATAAAGCATTTCCCAGAAGCCTTTAGCTTGGTATGTTGAATTGACATCAAGCCTCACTTACCACAGTGGAAACTTCCCAAATGTTTACTGAGAAACAAGAAAGTCACTGTTTTACTTAAACCTATGGTGTCCCACAACTGTTCTGTGGGGACTGCAATAAGGTATTTTCTGGAGACAGAGACACTGCATGGGATGTGTTTATATAGTTTAAGACCTATTTTTGTAGAAGAAAAAAGCTACAGATCACTAGTTCTGTTATGCGATCTGCTACTTTTAACCTTTTGAAGTAGATTCAGTACAAAGTACAATAAGATGGTTACATGAAAAGTGTAATAAGAACTGACATAAAACATTCTCTATCTGAATCAGTTCTGACTTCCTGTAGTATTATTTAGTTTTGCTTCTTACTCCTGTGTGAGGCCTAGAAAACTGTGTCTCATCCCTAGTGAGCCCTTGATAATATTTATTAAATAACTATTTTTATTTAGTGACTGCATAGACACTTTTCATGCCATTTTAATCCTTGTAATATTTTCTCCCTCAAATATTGGGAACCCCCGAGCTTCTAAATCTTACTCCAAAATTGCCACAGAAACAATTTCTCCTTGGAAGTTCTTGCTGTGTTCTAGATAGGCTTTTGCTATTTATGCACCTTTCCTTCCAGGTAAGTATGTCCCTATACTTCAGGGGTAATTTTTTTACGCCTTACAAATAATGACTTAATACATTACCACTCCAAAGACTTTAACTCAAAGTATTTTAATACTGGACACATGTTCTCAAAGCATAAACTCACAGATTCCGATACTAATGATGAATTTCACTTTGGAAGAATCGTCAGGAAGCAATTGATTTTACTGACGAGGGTCAAGGCACACAATCACAGGCAAATTGAAATTTGGGAGCACGTTACCATTAGTATACATAAACTAAAAATAATTGGCACTCATCAACTGAATTTATATTTTGCAAAATAACTCTTAATCAATTTAACATGAATTATTATGTTACAATGCTTCCATTGTGCTACCACAAAAGTGTTGTTAGTTATAAATGTTGCTTTCACTTAATATCATTTGTATAAAGGTCACTGTAAGATAAGGAAATCAATGAAGAACTCTGTGTGTGTATGTCACTGTGTGTCCATTGGGGTGCGTCCCTGTGTCCCTAGCCCCTTCTGTGTCCACACATCATGTTTGGGCACAGATGCTGCCATTGTAAGCATGTAATATTCACCATTGTCTACCAGAGGGAGGGAGAGAAGCTGGAGAGGAAGGTTGGTTCTGATCGGCTTCACAATTTGGGGCATAATCACAAAATTTTAATTAGACCCTTGAAAAACAACTCAATTATAGTTTTCTACCAGTCAGTCCTTTGGGAAGAAAAGGAAGTCACGAGATAATTCTAGGATTTAAGAGGCTTTAGGCCAAAAAAGCAAAGCATTCTCATGAGCTATTTCTTATATCAAATAGCAAGAAAAAAATCAGTTACTTACTCAAAGAAGCAGCTGAAATCAATGGGAGGGTGCCAATCAAAGTGGCAAAATACAAGACAGATATGTTTTCTAAATGTAAACAGCCCTCCAGAGAAGGAAATGTTAATGGACAGAGAGACAGGGTTGATCTCGTGACAGGAACTTGGGTGAATGTGGGAGGGAGGCTCTCAGATGTCTTTGCCTAAGAATGTTCCTCCTTCCTCCCTTCTGAGATACCAAGGTGATTGGTATCTTCTTTTGACAAAACTCCTCATGTTCTTCCTGACATGTCTTGTTCTATGACAATGACTAGGAAAGAGTTGGAAGAACAAGTCACTCTGAAGGGTTGCGTGAAACAGGATGGATAAGGGGATATGGTTTTTAAGTTCTATATGCCCAAAAGTGTCTTCACTATGACAGTAGTATTATATGTCCACAACATCCAAAAGAGGTAACCCTTCTAAAATGAGCACTGAGGACTAAAGATTTATTGTGTTAAAAAAGAAAGAACAGAAAAAAGCAAAAAAATGAACTTAAGAACAAATATATATATTATATACATATATATATATATATATATATATATATATATATATATGCAGACAGAGAGAACCTTATAAACATGACATGACATGAAAGGTAGAAATATTGAAACAAAAAGCACAGTGTAATTTTCCATGGGGGGGAAATAAGGGGCAGGAAGAAAAAAATAGAGAAATTTTCCAGCATAACAAAATATTAATTCTCTTTGAAAACAAGCAAAACAGAACACATGTCAACACCAAATCAATACAAATAAAACGGCCCCAATAAAAACCAGGAAAATGGATACATATGTGCTTTGCCAGAGTAACAATTAAAAAAAACCCAAACAAAACTGTTTTTACTCTATGTTTACTAGAAAAGCAAAGAAAAGTTTAAACTAGAAATATCTGAAAACTGAAAATTTGTACTCTCATGGCACTATGAAATCATACACAAATTTATGCTAATTTATTACAAATTTGTAAGTGACGAAGATTGAGTTCTTCCTGTGCTTATGCCATGGATAACTTGAAGTAGAATAGTATCAACATGTACCCTATTCATAACCAAGAAAAAACACATTGCTTAACATAAATATGTCCTTGTGCTCAACTGTTCCCTAGAAATGACTTCCCCTTCTTTACTTGTTTTTGTAGTGGTTTAATTAATAAGAGCACAATTATCTTAAAAACATAATCAATCCATTGATAGGTATCCTGCATTGACTTTATGGCCACACAAAATGCATTGAAAACTGTCATTGTCAGCTGGGCTCGGTGGCTCAGCCTGTAATCCCGCGCCTTTGGGAGGCTGAGGTGAGTGGATTGCCTGAACCAACAGGTTCGAGACTCGCCTGGGCAGTGAGATCTCATCTCTACAATAAATCAAAAAATCAGCCGGGGAGGTAGCACATGCCTGTAATTCCGGCTACTTGGAAGGCTGAGGCAGAAGGATCGCCGGAGCCCAGCAGGTTGAGGCTGCGGTGGCCGGGAGCGGTCACTGCACTCCAGTCTGAGTGACTGAGTGAGACTCCAACTCAAAAAAAAGAAAGAAAGAAAGAAAGAAAACAATCATTGTCTATGGAAAATCATGACATAATGTTTTTAAAAGCGTTATGTGTGTGACTCAGACATCCTTTTGTATCTTTTATAATTCACTGTAGGTGTTGCTGGCAGATTAAGCGAAATTTGTTCTGATAAGGAGTGTATGAGGAAGACACAAAGAAAATATACAGAACATAGCCGGGCTCGGTGGCTCAGCCTGTAATCCCGCGCCTTTGGGAGGCTGAGGTGAGTGGATTGCCTGAGCCCTTGGGTTCAAGACCCGCCTGGGCAGCGAGACCTCATCTCTACAATAAATCAAAAAATCAGCTGGGCGTGGTAGCGCACGCCTGTAATTCCGGCTACTTGGGAGGCTGAGGCGGAAGGATGGCCGGAGCCCAGCAGGTCGAGGCTGCGGTGACTGGGAGTGGCCACTGCACTCCAGTCTGGGCGACAGAGTGAGACTCCAACTCAAAAAAAAGAAAATATACAGAACAAATATGACTTGCATTGAGATTTGCCAACTCTTTGGGCTTCACTTTTTTCCCAATGACAGTAAATAATCTTCCATATGTATTTCCCCTCTGAAAATGCTACCATTTAAAAATAATCTTTAAATTAGAAAAAAGAACCCATTGAATTGAACTCTAGATTTTCCAAAATGTCCTTTCAGATAATAGAAGACCATATTAATTTTCCTGATAAATCCAAAATGAAATGACTCAACTTTTAGTAGAAATGTATATATGATTCGTTGTTAGATTAATTCACTATTTTAAAAAGAAATGAAAAGCAAGGTCCTAAGGTGTTAATATTTGTAAAAGAATAAAGCAAATTCTGAGACCCAGACCTGACAGTCAGCAAATCGGTTTTTGCCACAACTCTGCTTATGTGTGGTGGAAAATGTAAATACTTGAAGGTGAATAAAGCTGCATAAGCAGTAAGCTTAGGTTTTTATACTTTTTCTTAGATGTGACAAATCATAAGTACTATATGGAGTTTATAACAGAAAAAATAAAATAAAGTATCCATTTGGATGAAACAAATGCAGGACTATCATCAGGACAGCAGTTCCTTTTATAAATTCTAATTCTTATCTCATAAAACAATATAACCCATACCCTGGCCAATTATCTTTCACTTTAAAAACAGAGTCCGGCTAGAAGGAAAGAGGAATGTCGGTCATTTAGACTTCAATAGATAAATCTAATGTAGAGTTCCCCTTTGCTAAGAGGTATCTCCGTTAATATACGGAGACTTGGCAGTGACACTGATTGTAAATATCCAAATGTGTTTTAAATAAAAAAACTGGACTTGTGACCCAGTTTAGGAAATCTACTACCCATCTAACACCCTTTCTCCAAACTGGAAGAAAATATATTCAAAAGTTAAATCTACTTTAAGTGATTTGTTGATTGAGTGTGTAATGCATTTATAGTAATCAAGCAAATCCTCATACAAACAAATTAGCCACAGTAAGGAAAAACCAGATGCCTTTGTGCAAAAGCCTAATAATCCTTTCAAGAATATTTATAGTTCTGAGAGAGAAATCAGAATGCAACAGCTGATAAAGCACTTAATTGTACCCATTTTTCTAGGCAAACCAGGAAACTGAAACTTAGCCTTTTACAACCCTAAAGTTAACAATCACTTAATGATAACATACAACAATGGGAATAGCGACTTTGCCTTACTATAGCATACATAAATTGTTGATTTTTAAAATTACCAATTATACATCTGCTTGGCTTAGCTATAGTAAAATCAATAAGGAGTTGATTAAATGGCAATTGAGATACAGAGCATAGTAGGAAATTACTTCATTAAAACAAAAACATTAAAAAGGGTTTCAATCTGACCATAACTTTTGTTGAGCTAAATTTTAGCCACAAATCTCTTTTTACTGACAATTGCAGAATCATGTGGCGAACTAAGGTGGTCATCAATTCTTTGGCCTCTATCAAGAGGTGGGGTCTACCTCCCCACCTTACACCTGGGTTGGCCTGTGGCACTTGGACTCACAGAGGAGGATAGAAATGACAGCTTTCCAAATCTGGGACCAGAATTGAGGTGAATGGCAGTGCCCACCTGGGCCTCTGGACCTGCTCCACTGAAGAGATCACAAGACATGACCCTGGTCACATAGGAAGAGGGAGGAAGTACAGCTGAGCACAGTCTTCTTCACCTCCACCAAGAGATCAGGCATGAGCGGGAAGCTGTCTGGACCCTTATCTACATCCCACCAGCCAGCTGCCAAGTGAGTGTCATCACATAACCCCAGTCAATGCACATGGACACATGGGCTAGCACAATTATCCAGTGAAGACCTGCCCAATTCCTCACCCACAGATGCATGAAACACAATGAGATGTTTGCTTCAAGCAACTTTAGTTTTACCCTAACTTTAGACTGTTAACCAAAAGCAAGACAACACAAAACAACCAACCAACCAACAAAAAAAGAATGAATAATTCTTAAACCTATATATAACAATTGTTCTCATGAAAGGAAGACAGAAATAGTTGAACTGGCATTTGTCTGGAAATGCTTGCTCTGGCTTCTTTTCATTAAACAAACAAAAAACACAGGTTTATTATTATTTTTTATTTTAAAAATGTGAGGTACAATTCAGGGCTAGGTATACAAATGGTCATTATGCAGGTGCCCTTGTTGAGAGGTGTGTCTCCCTCCCCCATGGCAGTTTCCCAATATTGCCAATCTCTTTCTTATAGTAGTTTGAAAATTGTTCAAAGTCCGCTTATGAGTGAGAAAATGTGGTACCCAGTTCTTTGTTTCTGTGATAGATCACTCAGACTCTAATGCCATCCAAGTTGCTCCATCTAAGTTCATAATTTTGTGTTGGGAGCCAACATCTATAGCTACATGGCTGAGACCTGTAAAGGCCCATCTGGAAGATCGCCTCTGACATAGGATATCAGTTATACCTATAATATTGGCGTGTGATTAGTGACCAGTGTGCATACATGGCAGTAAAACTTATAAGTAAATCTCAATACACCTGATGGAAAGTGCATAGCAGAATTATTTCTCTCTGTCTTTCTAAGTTTTACTTCTTTCTAGATATTTTTTAACTTCTATTTCCTGGTAGACTGGGTAGTCAGCTCTTGTTCCCGAAAGCTGTTTCCCCTAGGGCTAAGATTAGAAACTAAATTACCATGATAGTTTTGTCACCCTGCCCCTAGCCAGGCAGAACATTTTCTTTTGTTTCATTAATTACCGAAACTCTGTCTGCTTCAACCCATGGCCACCATCTTGGCAGCCCTGCATTTCCTTGTTCAAGAGTGTGACAGCTACTATTTGATTTTTAGAGTAGACTTGTTAGGATAAAATATATACATATACACTCATAGCTGTGTAAATCTATGCTTGATGTTTTGTTTCCTTTTGCTACATTATTCAAGTGTAATAGTTACTATACGATTTATAAAAGAATTAACGATAAGGTATTAGCTTAATAGGATATAGCATAGTATTAAAGTCCAATAACTAGATCATATAAAAATTAAAGTTTAGACATATGAAACATATGAATTATAGTAAAGTTTTGTAGTTTAAGAATAAGTTTTAACTAAGTTATAAGGCATTACGTTAAATCATAATAGGATAATAGTATAACTGACAGTTAAGTCATTTAACTAAACTTATAGATTATAGTATAATGTTAAGTTGATAATATTAATCGTTAAAAAATATTGGGAGTCAGTGAACTTGGATTAAACCTAGAGTTAACTTAGAAAAGTTTTTTGTATTAATCAGGGTATAGAGCAAAGAGTATAATATGAATGATTCATTGAACATTATGGAAAACACTTTGAACGATTTGTATTGAAATTGTGCACCTGTGACCTTAATGTAAGCATGGCAGGCATCATGGAATTCGAATTGTCTGCTTGGAAATTGCAGATCTCGTGGTGATCTTGTGATGCGTAGTTTGTAAAGCACAGAATTTGTACGCCCCCAGTAAGTGATTATCACACTGCTGGAGGGTATAGAAAATGGTATATAAGTTGGAAGGAGTCCGAATAAAATTTGGCTTCAGTCCTGATCAGACTGTTCCCAGAAGAACTGCCTCCGAGTGGTCTCTTCTCACTGTCCAGATTCTCTGGTGCGGGTCCTAACCCACCCTTGGTCAGTGCTGGTCACCGACAATTTTGTCCTTCTTTATGGCTGCGTAATATGCCATCCTGCGTATGTACCACATTTTAAGATAATTCACAAAACTTCCAGTCCACCGATTTAAAGTGTCCAATTCAGTGGTTTTTATTATATTGCAGAATTGTACAATCATTACCATTTTCACAAGCCAAGAGGAACCCAAACCCAAACTCTATAGCAGTCACCACTCAACTCTTTCCAGCTTGACCTTACTGAGAAAACCATAATCTACTTCCCATCTCTATAATTCTGCCCCCGAATACTTCACTTAAATAGAATACAATCCAAGGTCTTGCTGTGACTGGCTGCACTCAACAGAATGTTTCCAAGGTTCATCCAGGTTGTAGTGTGTATCAGTCCTTCATTCCTCTGTACTGCCCCACCCCCAAGTATGATCTAAACGTAGAATCTTGTATTTGTCATTCATCATTTGGTGGATATTTGGGGATTTTTCACCTTTTGACTATTATCAAAATGCCATTAAAAACATTTGTGTACAAGTTTTGTGTGTGTGGGAATGAACATACCTTTTGGTTTCTCTTGGAGAGACATTTAGAAGTAAAACTGCTGGGTTGTATGGCAATTCTATATTCAACCTTTAGAGGAACAGTCACCCTGTTTTCCACAGTGGCTGCACTATTATACATTATCACTGGCACCCTATGAGGGTTCTGATTTTCCCATATTCTTTTTTGTTTGTTTGTTTTGAGTTGAAGTTCCACTCTGTCACCCAGACTGGAGGGCAGTGGCGGCTCCTGGCCACCACAGCCTCGACCTGCTGGGCTCCGACGATCCTTCTGCCTCAGCCTTCCCAGTAGCCGGAATTACAGGCATGCGCTACCATGCCCGGTTGATTTTTTGATTTATTGTAGAGATGAGGTCTTGCTGCCCAGGTGGGTCTTGAACCTGCGGGCTCAGGCAATCCACTCACCTCAGCCTCCCAAAGGCACGGGATTACAGGCTAAGCCACCAAGCCCGGCTTCCATATTCTTACTAATGATGGTTATCATCTGAATTTTTGATTATTGTCTTACTAGTGGATATGATGTGGCATCTTACTGGCATTTGATTCGCAGTTCCCTGAGATGCTACATGCCTTTTCACGTGCTTGTTGGCCAATGCATAGCTTCTTGATGTCTATTCTGATCCTTTGCCCATTTTTAAATGTATTTGAGTTTCAGGCATTTTTTATATTTTGTGGATGCAAGTTTCATAGCAGCTAGAGATTTGCAAACTTTTTCTTCCCATTCTGTGCGTTGTCTGTCATTTTCTTGACGGTGTCACAGCACAGAAGGTTTTTCATTTTGATGAACTTGACTTTACCGACATTTTTTCTTTTGTCACTTGGGTGCTATATAGCTTTTGAAGAGAAGATGATGATGACTGGATGTTTTGAGTGAGACATCTAATAGCAAGAAGGCAGTCATTCTGTCACAGGTGTGGGTGCCAGCAGCAATTCTGGCCTTAATTGCATTCCAGAGTCCGTGGGCAACTGTAGACTCATGGCACCATCACAGGATTAAAAAACCAAGAAGGGACAAGGGCCCTAATCCTCGAAGAGTGTGGGACGTGTTCTTGTAGCTCCAAAAGCAGAATCCTAAGAACATTCCTCGCTGAGCTTGAATTGTGTCTTCAATAACGGACACTTGAAACTCTGGGCGCAGGTGTGAGGTTGCTGGGATAACCAGTATCTCCCCTGTTGTATGGCATGAAAATTTTGAATAAGTAATAGTTTATTCACTTTCTATGCAAACACTGAGGTTATCTTGAACTATTTGTGTGTTCAATAGTGTTATAAAATATTCTGTTTTAATAATACGTCTCCCGGAATCTCCGATGACTCTAAACCAGTGCCACTCTGAATTCTCACAAAAGATCCTTTCAAACACTGTCACTTACTTTTTCCAATTTCATTTTCTTCGTAGTGTTTTCTTTCATTTTGTTGGTTAGGCATTTTTGTCTACAATAAAAACTAATTGTTCAGAGACTTCCCTGTTTTTCTGCTTCAAACTCTGTTAACTCTTTGAGTTCTCAAATAACATACTATTTTTAATATCAAATTATATATTTATTTTCATTGTTGGATGTAGTACACCTATCTAGTAATTTGGGATTCATCTTAGTCAATTCTTTTGAAGTGTTTTCATTATTTCTCAGCAGTTTTCAAGGATGATGGTTCACTAATTCCACTGTGACCCTGACTGTTTCTGAAACATTTTAAAAGGAGTTTGCTTATTCCAGTGTGAAGGGTCTTTTGTTAAGATTGTTTATCTGACTAAATTCTCCAAAATCACACAAAAATATTGCTTCATATATTTCAATCTTCTTACACGAATAGAGAGTTAAGGTCCCAGGTTGCTTCTTAATGGGACAGACTCTCATTATTTATCATATATAAGCTTGTCTTTCTACTTGTTCATTAACTTTTCCTTGAGAAAATTATCAGCTTCCAAGACTCAGCTACAACAATGATAATTAGGGTTGTCTTTCATTGTTCATCTGGTCATTTTTAAACAATCTTAACCCTCAACAGCTTATACATGTGATAATGAATTGATATTAGTGTGTCAATCAGTTTTTAAAGAAACCAGACTTGTGTCTAAATTTAAAATGTTGAGATCTACCCCCAAACCTCCCTGAAATTGTAACCTATTTATTTTTCTTTGTACAAAACAATTTTCTTGGCTGCTGAAGGCTCTGAACATAAATAATGAAATTGATATGCTTAAAATACATAACATTTTTATAAAGTCACAGATTTTAAAAGAATGCAGAATATAATTAGTAACATTTAAAACAACCTATGACTTCCCTTAAAAAAAAATAACGTTGCCTATGGTATTATCCAAATGGCCATATGAATCTTGGTTCAAAAACTCATATCACTTCTTTGTTTGGTATAATTATTTCCTGTTGTGTTTCAGTGATATTTCTTTTTTAATTTCTTTAGAGACAATAGTACCTAAGAAGCCTAGAAACATTGTCCTTTTTATTTTTATTTTTTTTTGAGTTGGAGTCTCACTCTGTCACCCAGACTGGAGTGCAGTGGCCGCTCCCAGCCACTGCAGCTCGAACTGCTGGGCTCCGGTGATCCTTCTGCCTCAGCCTTCCAAATAGCCAGAATTACAGGCATGCACTACCAAGCCCGGCTGATTTTTTTGATTTATTGTAGAGATGAGGTCTTGCTGCCCAGGCGGGTCTCAAACCCGTGGGCTCAGGCAATCCACTCACCTCAGCCTCCCAAAGGCGTGGGATTACAGACTGAGTCACCAAACCTGGCTAAGAATGTCCCTTTAAATTCTAATGACCAAGAGATCGATACAGCTCTTTTTGGAAGTTAAATGAGCTGGCTTTATTTAAGAGTACAATGAAGCTCAATAATTATGGTTAAATTACAAGGGGGGTCTATTAGATAATATATTAAGTCTGTGGGGAGAAGGTCCTGGTTTCCACATAATTTGTGGATTGCAGTGGGCCATCTGTGTCTCTCCCATAGTTCAGCCTTGGATTGTGAAGCATGTCAGACACGAGGGAGCCACCTATCAGAGACACTGGTGGCACAGTGAGTGACCGTGCTCTGTCTTCTAGTGCATGCCAGAAAACTGTGGATTCACTCAAAAAATTATGTACTCATTCATTCAGAGAAATAAATGACTATTTCTATGACTCTGGTGTTGATATCGACCTTTAGATAAGAGCATTGGAAATAGTGCCCCCTTTACCCTTCAGGAGCAGGGCTGTCTCAGGAACTGACTGGAATATGCCCAGAGGAAGGATGGCCAGGGTGATTAGGAGGGTGGAAACATGATATCACCAACACTTAGGGGGTGGGAATCCCTTCACCTAGGAAAGAACACAATAAGGACAACTAATACAAGCCCCATGCTTAAAGATGTGGCCTGCGGAAGAGACTCGTGACCCTAGTGGGAAAATACAGATGCTATGAAGGCAAATGTTAGAGCCTGTGGGTCGTGGAAGACACCTCTGAGCTGGACAGCCCCAGAAGTCTTCGGAGAGATCAGGGCAGGTGTTGGCTACACAACAGGTCTGGATCACCCCCAGGCCTGGATTCTCTCCATCTGTTGTCTTTGACAGCAGCACAGACAGCCAAGGGCCTGTGGAGTTCTTATCATCTGCCTCTCTTTGTGTTGAGCCCTCGTGGGAGAAAAACCTGCTTTTGCCTGTTGACTTTTTTCTAGCTTAAAACACTGATAAAAAGAGAAGCCTCAAATGCATAAAGCAAAATATATAATCACACAATCCAGGAACACTGATGGGTTGGATGACATCTGTGGAAATATTAATAACAACTCTACTGATTATTCCCCCTGCTGCAGTACTGTACCCTTATTCATTTAACAAATAACTACCCTGTGCCCCACACGGTTCCAAGCCTCTTAGAAGTCATCACTGCCATTAATCATTTCAGCAATGGAAGAGTGTACCAGTTATCCATATTTAATATGCAAGGACACTGAGTCCAAGTCCCCTGGCACAAGAAGATTTGGACACTCTGGTTCAGCTATTACCGGGCTACCTGTTCTGACCCTTAATGCATAGCATTACATATGTTAATTATTAGAGGTAATTCTGTGTCATTAAGAGAATGATGTCTTTGCTTAGGTGGCAAGCTTGATCAAGAAAATAGAAACTTGAAACTAGAAAGAACTAAAGCAGAGAAGAGAGCAAGAAGGGAAATAAAACATTCATTCATATATTTATTGAGCACCTAAAATAAATGTATACTGCAGGGAGCCCTGAGAAAATATGAGAACAGCCACACTTGCTTCCAGGGAAGCCTTAGGATGTGGAAGAATCTGGTCCTGGTGCTGGACTGACCTGGATCCAAGAAACCTGTTTTTCACCAATGGCTCCTGGGGGAGCCCTGAAATTTCTCTGACTTACAGTTTGGGCCATTTGGGGGATTAAAGTGGATACTTTTAATCCATTTAAAAGGCAAAATATAGGGGTATAATAAATGTTAACCATCTTGACCTTTTCCTTTGTTTCATAGGAGTGTCCTGAACATCAAATGAGATTATGCATGCACATTTTATAATGAGATATCTAGAGCTCAGCAAATACTTAAAATCTACTTACACACCTACCCTTTAAGACAAAATGGTGAGATAAAAAAGAACCCAGTGATTGTAGAAAGGTCAAATGAAAATCAGTTTGATTAAAGTGGTAAATTTCTATTGGAAAAACAGTGGGGCATGTAGTTGGTTGGGAAAGAAAGAATAGTTTACAAATAATTTAGAGAAACTCTAAATAAATAGCGAGCAGGCAAGTTATCAAGGAAAGTGATTGAAAACTATAGAATAGGAAAATCAATGGGCGAAAAATCAGATAGGTAGACTAATCTAGCAGCAGCATGCAGAATACATTGAATTGGGTATAAACTGGAATCATGAGAAACAATTTGAAACTTATTGCAGAAAAAACCAAGAGTCAATTGGTTAGGTAAAAAGGCCAGGATGATGGTGGGACTCTAGGAAACAAGAAGCAAAACAACCAAACAAACAAAAGCAAAACGTGCAGGAGGGATTGCTATTGGTTGGCTCTAATTACCGAATGATGTAAAATGCTTGACTTGGAAAGATGAAAAGTGAAACGTAAGCACAACATGCATGTCCTTCATCAAGGACATCAAGCATACGACAGTCTCAACCCTCCAATACAACTGCACTTCTCTCTGGGCAGCTCTTCTGACTACACTAAGCTTAGATTTCTACTAAATGAAAAAAAAATTGGCATGACTGTTGTGAGACGGAAATGACTGAAACAGCATACACTCAGCACTGTCTAAGATATTTAGCACTTAATAAGTGTTGGTCATATGTATTATGTTTTGACCAATCTACACTCTAAAATAGAAGTACTTTTAAACCAAAGTCACAGTGACTTGATCTAATGGCAATTTTTTCTTCTTTTATACAGTTAAAAAAAGTGTTAGTAACTGAATTGAAGTTCATTACTAGTCATTTTAAAAATTAGTAATTTGGATGAGAATATCCATAGAAGGTATCCAGAATAGGCGATATCTGGCAACCTGAAACTACGAGAAAGAGTTTTTTAAAAGTGTAAAATGTTTACAAGGGAAATTTTTTTTAATTGTGGAGGAGAGCTGTCATCAAGAATTTAATGGGCAATTATAATAAAATAATGTTAGTTTGTTCTGTATATGCTAGACAGGGTTGGAATCTACAGCCAACTGATATTTGAAAAGGTGCTAATAACACACAAGTGGGCAAAGACTGTATCTTCGATAAACGGTGCTGAGAAGATTGGATATCCACATGCAGAAGAATGAAATTGGACCTTGTCTGTCGCCATATTCAAAATTCAGCTCAAAATGGATCACAGACCTAAATGTAATACTCAAAGCTATAGTTGACAATAAGGTATTGCATATCTTAAAATAGCTGTGAGAGAGAATTTTTCTGTTTCCACCACAAAGAAATGATTAATGATTGAGATGACTGATTTGCTAATTCCCCTGATCTAACACAATGTATACATGTGTTGAAACATCACACACTACCCCATACATCTGAATAATTATTATGTGTCAATGAAAAATAAAATTTAACAAAAAACCGAAATAACATTTAATCTGTATCTACCAAAGAATATACAGATATATTTGTATTTGTGTAGAAGTGATAGATATATTTTATTATATTTTATATAATATAAAGCACAATATATTTATTATTATATTTCAATTTAAGCTTTACATATTTCAGTTTGTTAACATATTTAATGATATTATTGAATATTTTCTATGTGTTTCTCCGTTGCTTAATCACATTTTGCATCCATATAATTATCTTAGTCTTTATTTTTAAATATATAATATTTAACATAATCTTAAGACGTAACATTATTATTTAAATGACTTCATGCTTTAATATGCTATTAATTTTGTAAAAAGAAAATATATTCTATATTTATCAGTTTAATAAACTAAAAAAGACACAATTTTTTCCTCAAAAATTATGTTAAAATATTATCGCATAGGTTTGCATTGGTGGTGGTGTATGAATGGGATGAAATTGGAAATTAGTTATTAATTATTGTTTGCTTGAAATGTTCTGCTTCTGGAAAAGACTTTTTGAAAAATTTCAATTTTTCCTTATCAAAATTTCCTGAAATTAGACAACATTTTGAGTTCTATCACACTTAAAAATTTATTCAGAAAGTAACACTGGGCAAGAAATTTGTTCTCAAATGAATACACAGGATTTTTCTCTTCAAAGGAAACCTGTTAATCAGAAATGGCCTGACTCATATGTGATCCTTGCCCTCCAACTTCCATGCCCCACAGTCCTGCCCAGTGTTAACAATCTAATTTGTAGGAGACCTAGAGATTCTGAGGGCCCCCGGAAACAGGCAAGGTGAGAAGAACCCAGAATCAGACGTCTCCCTATGGGGCCTCTCTAAAAAGCCAAGGTTTTGAGTCTTTGAGTTTATCCAATGATAAGTATAACTTTTGGCTTATGCTGGAGTGAATTATTTCTCCAACTGGAACTCACCTACTTCATCCTGGGACATATTATCCAAACATATTAAATGTTGACATTGAACTAGAAGAACTAAGGGCTTCATGCACTGATGAGAATAGGTGGTCTTCATTTTTAAGACACTTCAAACTTTAGGAGTTGACAAGCTTCTTAAGCAGAGGGGGCGGCGAGAACTTTGTTATTTTAACAAAGAGGCAACTTTGTTATTTTAACCCCCACACTCTAATTTTCAGTAAACTTAAAAAGTAAGTTTGGTCAAATTCCATGAAATCACTATTGGCGGAGTCACTGCTGGGTGCGTGGCTTTAGCTATCAAAAGAAATATAGATGTAAGATGGTTCCTGGCCAACCACAGCTTAGAGTCTTTCTGGAAAGATAACTGTTAAACTAAATTATAGGGACTCAGATGTTATGGCTCAGACCCTGTGGAGTTACCTAATCTAGTCTAGGGGTTAGAGAAGTCCTCCTGGAAAGAAGGACTTTTAAACTAAGATCTCATGGCAAGTAGGATATCAGTAAAGTGAGGAAAGGCATCAGAGTGAGAATGGAAGTGGGAGAGGGTTCAAGGCTCAAGCTGACCAATGCAATTAAAAACACAACCTTGTTTCTCTGTGTGGTGGGTTGAAGTGGATGCTGAAAAAAGATGCATGCAAGCCCTAACTTCTGTGCCTGTGAATCAAACCTTATTTGGAAACAGAGTCTCTGCAAATGTAATTAAGTTAGGGGCATTTGTATTGAGATGGGGCCCTAAGTCTGATGACTGGTGCCCTCATAAAAGAAAGTGGGAGGTTTGACAGACAGATGCAGAAGGCCATGCAAAAAGAGGCAGAGACAGAAGTCATGCAACCCATGAAGGCCAGGGATGCCCAAGCCCTTCAACAGCTGGGAAAAGCATGGAGCAGTTTCTCAGAGACTCCAGAGGGCACCAAACCTGCAGACACCTTGATTTTGAAGTTCTGGCCTCTAGGATCGTGAGACAATCATTTTCAGTTGTTTTAAGCCACAGTGTGTGGTGATTTGCTATGACAACCCTGGAATACAAATATGTCCTTGTTTTAGAGTAAAAATCCTAAACAGCTTAAGAAGAGTTCATTCAATAACCAGACAGGCATCACTCTTTGTGGTCCATCAAGAACCACGTTATGCATTCATATGCCAGAATGTAGTCATTCCCACATGTAAGAAACCTGTGTTAATCCTGACACAACACATGGGGATGAAACAACAACGTAGTGTATGAAGCACTTAATAGTTGACAAATAAAGCCTTTTCCAACCTAAAATATTAGGAGTGATTTCACTTTCCAGTCAAGGACAGGGACACATTGAAGGTCCTCTCACTGCAGAGTTTAGATACATCTCAGTAAGAAGTAAGTGATCCCTGGCTCTTCCCACCTCTGTACAAGATCCCACTTGGATATCTGTAGTAAAGGCAGTTCCCAACTTATGTTCAAACCCCGAAGTGCCAACCAGAAAGTCACTCGTGTTGTGAGTATACCTCTAAATGGCTGTGGGTTGCAAGAAAAAAGTTTACATGGCAACAAGTCAGAGAGCATACATTTTGAAACAATAATTGAAAATCTATGAAGCATGCTGGCTCTCGAGGCTGCAATCATGTTTTTACTTTTGTTTTTTCTCTGACATCAGACACATCCTTTCACTTTGATATTCCTCAGTTCCTTCGTTTTCTAATAGTGGGGGTAATAATTTAAGCACCAGTCGCAGATGGTTAGGTGAGAATTAAATGAAAATGTAAATGCAAAGTTCTTAAAAGAGAACATGGTAAGTTCTCAATGAATGTGAGATAGTCTTACCTAGTAAAATACATCCACACTTTACCTTAGAAAGACAGCACATGGTTTTTTTTAAAAAAACATTTTGTTTGTTTTATGCATGCTGGTAAACTAGATTTAGGAGATTTTTCTTGAGAAATGAAGCAATTTGTGGTTCAAATAAGTCTGGGATGCAGCAACCTTGATGATTTTTAATGCATAATCAAGACTTCTTAAATTCTATAGTAAAGAAATTTGTTTAGTCTGGAATTTTCCAAGCTTATTTGACCACAAAACACTTTTCCCATCAAAGACATATTTACATATTTGTTGAGTAGAAACAGCAACACTAGCCTAGGAGACAGGTGCTTTGGAAGTTCTGCTCCCTAATCACCAGGTGATTCAGGAGAAAGCCTCACCACTTAGGAAATCGGGGACAAATAATACCTGCTGAAATCATCTCAATGTGACAAACCATAGAGTTGACACCCCAGATGAATAATTTAATACCTCCTTCTCTATAAAATAAAATCATTTTCAGCAATAGTCATGAAATCAATTGATATTCCCAGGGAATAATGGAATTGAAGTACCTCAGTTTCTCTTCATTTTTTAGTCTTGTTCCCACTGAGCTGTAACTGTTATACCAGCTTTTATGCCAGTATGTTTTGTGTCGTGGGAGTCAGAATCATGCTTTGCACCCAAAGTGAGTGTGGACATGTCTGAACCATGACAAACTTTACCTTGAAATGAGCATGTGGGGCTTGGTCAGCCAGTAGCTGAGTCTGAGTTCCGTCCCTGTAACTGGGAGTTCTTCGTATTAATTTCCATGTTGAATGTCCTGGCTATTGAAGGACTGAAAATTTAAAAAGATGCTCTACTGTTCCACTTCCCAATATTTTACTATACCTCAGGAGAGTTTGAATAATATGTAACAGAGGAATCTTCTCAGGTGTGCCCTCAGCTGCAGAGTGATGTAGCAGAAGCAATGATAGTCAAGATGCTGGTAGGAACTTAGAATGATAAATAGTTTTGAGGGAAAGCATTTCAGGACATGTTGCCACTAAAGTGTGTAAAACTGCCAAAGTCTGGTGATGACAGAACAGAGGACTGCTCTTAGTAGGGTTCGTTATTTGACTTAAATTCTCCGTGGAAACATTCATCCTGGCTGTTTGTGCTAGGACTCCTGTGTCCTTCCTTCTAGGCTCATCTACAGTTTCAGGACAAAGGCACAACGTACACACAGGTGATCTTTGTAGACTTTCAAGAACACCCAAACAGTAAGGAATCATGACCAAGGGTTTAATGATTCTACTTTACCAGGGGCTTGCTCCTTTGGGAGAGGGTCCCTTACAGTCTTCTGAACGAACAATCTCTTTGAAGGACTAGTGACTCCATGGTCCTCCTGTTCACAATAACACTTCAATGCATAAAATATAACACATAGGATTCAAGTGATGTTGAAATTTAAATTTTAAAAATTTACAGCATGCGCCTTTACTGACATTAGATAGTAATTCTAGTGGTAAGAACATCAAATTACTATAATTTTGAAGTACTGAGGCATGTAAATGACATTTTGAAACATCTACAGCAACTGTAATGTGATATGAATAATCAGTGACTTTTATTGGTGACAAAGCATCCGCTAGTGCCAATACTCCTGTAGTTTATGATTATAATTGGGAAATGTGATATTTCAAGAAAGGTAAGTAGAAATAAAGGTGTGTCCTTGTTTCCTTTCAAGTTTGCAAAGTCACAGCATTTAATTCAGGAGGCTTTTGGGGATCCACGGACCCCAAGATCATCTACCCTGGACAGCCCACAAAATGGACTTAGAAGCATCTCCATGTCTCATCTCAACCACCAAACCTGCTCTATACTTGGGAAATTCCCACTGACAAGTTTGTAAATCTTTCATTTTTCAATAGGTCCAGTGAGGATTTACAAGTGGTAAGCAATGAGTTCTCCAACATTCTGTTTTCTCCTTGATTAGATGCAGAGAGAGATGCATATGATATGGAAGAACATGCTTTTAAGATCATTCTCCCTAAAGAAGACCCAATAGGGAGAGAGCCCAGGGAGATGAACATGTGATCTCTCCGCCCAGCAGGCATGCAAGAGAATGAAAGCTGATTTCAGTAGATGGGCAGTGGCACGCTGCTGGTCACTGCAGCCTTGATCTGCTGGGCTCCGGTGATCCTTCCACTTCAGCCCTCCAAGTAGCTGGAACTGCAGGCACACACCACCATGCCTGTCTAATTTTTTGATTTGTTGTGGAGACAAGGTCTCATCAAGTGGCCCAGGCTGGTCTCGAACCCACAAACTCAGGCAATCCTCTCACCTCAGCCTTCCAAAGTGCTGGGATTATAGGCATTAGTTACCGGTCTTGTCTCACTATTATATGAGATTCTCAATTGCCCACCTCCCAGTCTAAGTTCCTCAGATTCAGCTTCCTCACTGGTTTAGGATCACCTGGTATATTCTTGTCAAAGGTCTAGGCATCATTTTACCATTCATTCGCTAATTAGCTAACTAATCAATCTATAGTCATGCCTTCATCCATATGTGCGTCACTCTCAATCTAAACAATTACACTGTGAAGACATGAATGCCTGTCCCCCTCCTTTGTCAGAGCCTTACTCCTGAAGCTATAGAGAATACCTATTGCAACTCTCTTTGCTGCCACTGGTGCATGGAAACCAGAACGTGAAAGCAAATGGAAGAAACCATTGCATGGCAGGAGGCCCAGGACCTGGAGGAGAAATCAACCAGGTGCAGACCTGAACCTGGGATTCTTGATTAGGAACTGGAAGTCCTGAGCAACCAACCTGGAGGATCAGAGGAGGGCTTGAGGCTCTTACAGGCCCAAATCCCAAGACACTGCACTGGATTCTTGACAGAAAGTACTCAACAATGACCAGGGCTGAGAAACACAACTTCACCTGGACCTGGATCAGTGCACCCTGAGGAGATGCCAGATTTACGCATTCAGCTTGTCAATGTAAGATATTACTGAACCATGTACCTGAACCATGTACCAGGCATGGTCTGAACTGCTGCCAGCTTTATCCCCCAAGTATTGATTGTGTAGAAATGAGCTTTCCAATCCCACATGCTGACCAATTCCCAGAAGCCCTGAGCTCCTGAGGGCCTTATTTGTTGTTCTCAGGATGGAATGTGAGCTTCAAGGTCCTGTCCTCTTATTTCATTCCTTTTTCTTCACTCCACCTCACAGCACCTTCCAAACCCTTTCAGATGCAACCAGTCCTTGTGAGGCCTTCCTCACTGCCCTCTGCTAAGTGCTAGAGAACTGGTGACCCCTTCTTAGTGCTCCCAGGAAAATCTTCTTAGTACTTCCTGACAGCCCTTCCCTGACCCACGAGTGACTGTTCCACCACACAGATTTTAGACGTGTATTTAAGCACTCGGTATGCAAGGGAGAAATCTCCAAACTGGCAGCCATGTCATTAAACTAAGAATCCAGATGGAAAGACAGATGATAATATCACCACCAACAAGAGAGTATAACATTTTCTCCACTAAAGGGAAGAGCATGCTGAGTCTCTGGAGGCATGTCATAAGAGGCTCTTAAGAGTCACGCTGGTTTTTCACACTTATATAATCTGTTTTATCCCCCTTTGACCCACCATGTAAGCAGGACCCCATCAACAATAACTGCACAGATCAAGACATACATGATGATAGGATGTAAAGCCCACCAAAAAGGGTCTATAATCTGAAGTAGGACAATGGTGGAGAATGTTCCAAAGCTGTTATCCGGAAGTCACTCTTGTGGAACACAGATATCCATCTGTCCAACCCCTGGATGGTTACCTCACCATAAAGGGTAATGAATACAGGAACGCTACCACATCAAGATCACCTCCATTTTTCAACAGAACTCCAGATTACTCACTGATGATTTCCTATTGATTAGTTAAGAGGAATTTTTGTCCCTTAAGGTGAATAAAATGTATGACTGTGTCCACTGAACTTATGATCTCTGGAGTTAGATCTTTCATAAGAATATTCTGGGCTTGGAGCATAAGTATGCCTGTACTCAGGACACCTAAACACAGAGGGTCACATTTCCTAGTTTTCCTATTAAAAACTAAATATGAAATTTGCATTTTTATTAGGTAGTTTAACTACTTTGACATTGAACGTTAAGCAAGGGAAAACTGAATCTTAAAACATATGCAATAATACCAATTACCCAACAGGATCTTTGTGCAAAATTCCAACAGGTTTCCACTATAACCTGATTTTAACTGAAGTTGTTTTCTAAATTTTTGAAAACTGGTTTTACCACTGGAATGCCAAATGCACCTTTACTAAAGAGAAATCACAATTATTTTGAAGACAGTCATCCTTTCCAAAGTATTTTAGCACTGTTGATATATTTGGCACATTTTCTATACACATTTTGATTCTTTGATGCAGTAAGCTGAGTCTTATAGAATGTGTTAGAATACATTATTCAAATGAATTCTCGTCCTTGGCTTAACTTTTGTATTACAATTTCTCAAGTGTATCTATAGGGGATACATTCAAATCAATATGGGACCAGAGAGATTTTCCTTTCTAGATGGACGCAATTCATATGCATTTTCCCTTGCTTGTGGTAAACCTGTGTTGGATGGGCTAGGTACATTTTTAATCTCACTTAATGCATTTTACTGTACATACTATAATGATCTTTTGCTCAATATTGCAGATATAGTCATTTCATTAACTAGAAATTTCCAGGAAATATACAAAGCAGTTTGTGTATGTGTGTGTGTGTGTGCATGTATATTGTTGGTTTAACAAATATAAATTATTAAGATCCTCAATGTCATTTTTAAAACTTAAAATTGTGGAAGCTAACCATGGAAATCAATGCACATTTGAAAAACTGAAGCTCGATTTAGTGTGTGTGGGGAGGGTGTTTTCAGTTTTACTTTAAGGAAAGAACCATTCACCTTCATGGGACCATGGTTCTTTTGTTCCTGGATCATTTTAAATCACCACATTACATGTGTTTTTATTTAAGTTCTTATAGACTGTATACATGCTATTCCAGGGCTAAGTGTAATATAGAAATTTCTTTCCAGCACCAAGAAGACATGTGAGATCAATTTTTTCCCTTCATACATTTCCTATTTTAGCACACAGTGACTAATTTCGCTTGCCAGGTTTTATGGTCTTTTATTGGTTCTGCAGTTTTATTTATATTCTTGCTCGCTAATAATTATTACATTCTGCATAATTTATAATGTATTCTACTGATGGTGAAGTCTGAATAATGAAACCCATCTATAGAAAGAGAGCAATGACCTCCCACCGAATATGCCAAGGGGCGTATGAGCAGAAATGGTAAAAGACTCAGGTATTCATACTTAGAGTGAATTCACCTCCTTTGTTCTGGAAAGAAAAATAAGGACTTCAGTGGAATGGCACTCAGCTAAATTTTGTCCAACGCAATCTTACCTACTTCCTGCAAATGATGGGTTCTGTAGCAAATTTAAGGCTTGCAGCCAGCTACCTTAAACCAATTAAAGATTTTAAAAAATGAAAACCAGGTGTGAGTGTACGATGACACAGAAATATTGATTCTCTCAATATAAGAGCAAAGTTCAGTTTCTGTGTGTACTTTTTCACTTGTTTTGGATAATGCACTGCCAGGCCCTGCCTACGTGCTCCCTGTTTCCAGACACTTAACACTTGGTGTGAATGCATATGGTTAATAATAAGGGCCGTTTATCAAGACCCTCATGGCAGCTACGTAAGACAGTATAAAATAAATACCAAATGAATGGGAAAGTAGGGGTTTGAAAACAGCTGCTAAGAATCTTGAGAGCCAGAAGGGTGTGTGCAATCAGGTTTGAGCAAACATAGGACATGACGTTTGTGGTGCACCTGGCATCAGGGTTGATGGGTAGGACATGTGGTTAACTGCACTATTACATCCATTCCCACGAGTTTCTCCTCTAATTACTACCTGACTGTGCACTCAGTGGCCAGCTGGAGATGCCCTGGCCTCCTTTGCAGCTGAGTGAGCAGGGGAAGGTGTCCTTGCTAAGGAGTGGGATCAGAAGTTCTGGGCGCACCTTCCTCCATCCTGCTTTGGTCCTTGATACCTCCTCTCCCTTCTCACCAAGGGCTCGAGTGCCACACAACTGAGCTCTGGATACAGCAGCATCCAGAGGCTGTTGGAGCAACAGAGGTGATGTCATGGACAGCACTTACAGGACAGAGCTGTCCCACCATCCTGCCACAGACCTCTCCTGCCTTGTGTAGAATATAGAAGCTTCCACCTTGCTTGACCCCATGTATGTTTTTGGTTTTCTTTATGTCATGATTGCTTAACTTTTGCCCTCTCTAAAATAAGCCCTGGGACAATGACAAGGACCCCTTCCAGAGACACTGTGACAAACAGCAGGTGGTTGAGCTGAAATGAAAAATAGATGAGTATCAATTCAGTCGTGATACAGAGCAAGGGAAGGGTGAGGGGAGGAGAGGTCTTAGCATTCAAGATCGCTATCCCAGTGAATGGGGGAGGAGTGAGTCTTTGTGAAAGCCAATGGGTTTAGTTTTGGATGGGCTTCTGAAGCAATGTCTCTACATTCAGATGAAAACAGGGTCAGGAGAGTTCCAGTAAGATGGCGATGGCATAGGTGGAATTGTGAGATTCTCCAAATGTGAATTCCCCAAAAGAGTCTTACTTTCCTTCCCACAATCCCCTGCCCACCACCAGCTGCACCGGTCCGAGGTCCAGAGACCCTCGGTCCCACGCTAGGCCAGATATTGTGGCCTCCGGCTGCTGATGCTCCACTATACGTGGCCCCCACCCCCCAGGCCAGCCACGACAGGAATCTCAGCTCCCTCCCTGGCTACATGGTCTCACCCATGCTAAGCCACTGCCTGTGGTGGCCCTTGGAGACTGCCTTGTGGAGATCTGGGTTCCCTTGCTGGCTACACTGAGCTGCCCAGCACTCAGCTGCCACAAGCTCCCACCCTGACTGGGCTCCCAACCCAGCTGCCTGGTGCTCGCTCCTCAGAGCTCCAGCTCCCTGCCCTGCATTCTGGGCCCCCGCCCAGCCCTATTTCAAGTCACTGTCACCCAGGAAGGCTCTAAGCACCTTCCCCTCAGAGATAGCTCCATTTCTGGCTGAAGTACCCTATGAGGGGCCCAAAGCCACTCTCGCCACTCACCACCTGCCCTTTGGAGCTCTGGTCCTACCCTGGCTGAGGCACCCAGTGTATGACCCCCTGCTTGTGTAAGGGAACAGCATATCTTAAGGAGGTGCTGATCAGCTGCTCTCAGCTCCAGAAGAGGAAAGTCCCAGCTTCCTCTTCCACCCCAGGCTGCTGGTGGCACATGAGATCCAGTGCCCAGCTGTGCAGCTGATCCCCGGTGCCTCATATGCCACCACATACCATCATAATGGATCACTTGGGACCTAGGCGAGCAGAGAGAAAAGATCCGTGAAAGAGGAGCTGCCCACCTTGACCATTTTTCAGACAGAGATTTGCGTTGCCCCACCCACCTACAAGCAGACTCCACTTCAGTTTCTAAGGTAACTTCGCTAAACAAGAGACACATCCCCTCCCCTTCGCTGAATCAGATGCAGGCAACTCAGCATTGCAGACCTCTCAGGCAGCAGGTCAAAAGAACAAACCCAAGCTGTGAGTAAATCCATCTGCCTGCAATGAAAGCAAAGGGGAGAGTCTGAAGATCAGAGCTGAAGAGACTTTAGACACTCAGGAAACATTCCAGAGCTAGTCTGATTTCTCATTTTGACGTTTGATTTTATCATTTTGAATGTTTGTTTTGCTCACTTTTGTTTGTTTTTTGACTTAGACTACCTGTTTGTGTTGGGGAAAATGCATCAAAAGGCATGATTTTATTGGTCTGTCTTTGTGTGGTTACTGGTATGCTTCAGGAAATTTTGTTTGTGTGTCTTTTTCACATCTCTCTGACCTTGTGTCTCTTTTTCTCCAGTTAGTTGGTATGTATATCTGTTTTCCCTCTCACTCTTCTCTCTTTCTAACTTCCTATTGACTCCCCCCTCTTCCACTATTTTCCTTTTTCCTACCTCCTTTTTTTCCAGGGACCAAACCTACATCCCTCTGCACAGACAGATTGTAAGTCAGTGGGAAATAGGTTTGAGTGTTCCCATACACCTGTTGGTGGATACTGAAATCAGTAGATACATTCTGAATCACAGCTTCCTCCTCAATTAAACCTCAAAACTGCAAAAACTACAGCCCCAAGCCTACACTCAAACCTCAAAAGTGAACAAAGCCAGAAGAGACTCATAAGGAAGAACAAGAGATTGCACAAATGAATCAAAACACAACCCCACCTTCCTTGAAAAACAGAATTAAAGAAGGAGAGGGAAAGGGGGAAAGAGATAAAAATCTACACAAAAGAAGAAAAACCAAAAGAAGAATATGGGTCTCTCACAGACTCCTGGGAGGGCAGACACTGAGAAAACTGACTTCATAAGGCCAACAATGAAGAACCCCCAGAATGACTGGTCTCAAAGTACAAACCTAGATATTAAGACATTAATGGAGAGATTTAAAAGAATTGAGTAGAGACAAGAAGAAACTAGGAAGGAGTTGATAACTGAGATAAAAGTTATAAAGAATACTATGAATGAAATAAATAACAAACTGATACACATGGAAAGCAGAATAAGCCAAGCAGAAGAAAGAATCTCAGAGCTTGAGGAACCAAAATATAGAACTAACCCAAACTGTCAAAAACACAGAAAACAAGATAAAAAGAACAAAACCTTCAAGAGATGAGCGATTACTTCAAGAATAACCTAAGAGTAATGGCCCTCCTGAAACAGAAAGAGAAACAAAGGCTACCTTGGAACAAACATTCTATGAGATTATTGAAGAAAACATCCCTCATCTTATCAGTGACATGACAATTCAGAGACAGGAGATTCAGAGAACCCCTGGAAGACAACAAACAAGAAGACCAACTCCTAGACACACAATAATTAGCCTTAAAAAAGTAGGTATAAAAGAAAAAATTCTAAAGGCAGCAAGAGAAAAAGGTCAGATCACTTACCATGGAAGACCAATTAGAATAGTAGCAGATTTATCTACAGAAACCCTGCAGGCTAAGAGAGCTTGGAGCTCTATCTTCAAAGTCCTAAAAGATAAACAATTTCAACAAAGAATAGCCTACCCAGTAAAGCTAAGCTTCATCAGTGAGGGAGAATTAAAATCTTTCCCAGATATCCAATCCCTAAGAACATACGCTGCCACCAGACCACCTCTACATGAAACACTTAAGGAAGACTAAGCACAGAAGAAAAGGAAAAAGAACACCGTTCTTCACAAGAGTACAGGAAAAAGAGTAAAATGCACATGAACCAACCACAAAATTAAAAGAAAGAGAACAAACCAAGAGGAACAACAACTCTTTATGATAGGGAACAACTCTCAAATTTCAATAACTAGCCTGAATGTGAATGGACTAAAAGCACGACTGAAAAGACATAGAATGGCAAAATGGTTAAAATATCACCCGGCAACAATATACTGCCTTCAAGAGACCCATCTCACTAGAAAGGACACGCACAGACTCAAAGTAAGAGGATGGGAAACAAATTTTCAGATGAATGGAACACAAAAGAAAGGAGGAGGCGCCATCCTAATTTCAAACAAAGTACCATTTAAGCTATCAAAAATTTAAAAACATACAGAAGGTCACTAAATAATGATAAAAGGTTCACTCCATCAATAAGAAATATCTATCCTAAACATATATGTACCCAACATAGGAGCACCAACTTTTACAAAGCAGCCTCTAGGAAAACTAAATAAAGATATTGACTCTAACACCATCATAATTGGAGACTTTAATACTCCACTCACAACCTTAGAGAGATAATCAGGACAAAAAATCAGCAATGAGATCCGGAAGCTCAATGTGACTCTTGACCAAATGAACATAATTGATACCTACAGAACACTCCACCCAACGACCACAGAATATACATTCTACTCAGCACCACATGGGATGCACTGTAAGACCAACCACATACTTGGCCATAAATCAAGCATAAACAAATTTCAAAAGATCAAAATTTTGTCATGCACCTTCTTGACCACAGTGGAATAAAAATAAACATCAACACCGAGAGACACCAGTCCCATTCCTGGTTGAAGTAATCTGTGGGGGGCCCAGGGCCACTCTCACCGCTCACTGCCTGCCCTTTGGAGATTTGGAGCTTTGGAACTCCGGGCCCACCCTGGCTGAGGCACTCAGTGTGAGAACCCAAGCTGGGGGACCCAGACAAGCAGAGAAAAACAGATCTGCTTAAACTGCCTCACCATTCTCCAGGCAGAGACTTCCATTGACCCACTACCTATCAACAAACTTTACCTCAGTTCCTAAGGCCAGATATTGCTCCCCCCTGCTGCTGCTGTTCCACTGCTTGCATGGGAGTTTTGGATCCCAGACCCCTCCAACTCCCTTCCCAGCTGCATCATCTCCAGCCTGGCAACCAGCACCAAGCTGCCAGTCACTCGGGGAGGCTCTGGGTGCCTGCCCCTCAGAGACACTGGTCCCATTCCAGGCTGAAGTACCCTGAGGGGTGCCCAGGGCCACTCTTGCCACCCACCGCCTGCCCTTTGGAGCTTTGGAGCTCTGGAACTCCAGGCCCACCCTGGCTGAGGCACTCAGCATGAAACCCCAAGCTGGGGGACCCAGACAAGTGGAGAAAAACAGACCTACTTAAAATGGCTTGCCATTCTCCAGGCAGAGACTTGCATTGCTCTGCCCACCTATCAACAAACTTTACCTGAGTTCCTAAGGCAACTGTAAAACAGGAGACAAAGCCCCACCCCTACGCTGCAATGAAAAACAAAGGGGAGAGGCTGGAATCAGAGATCAGAGAAGTGACTTTAGTCTGATCACTTATTTAGACTTATGATTTTATCATTGTAACTGTTGGTTTTGATCACGTTTGTTGTTTACCTTCTGACTTACACTGTTTCTTGATTTTATTGGCCTGTCTCTGTGTAGCTATGAGTACTCTTCAGGGAATCTTTCTTAGGTGTCTTTCTTCACTTCTTCCCAACCTTGTTTCTCTTTCTTACCTGATAATTGGTATGTATATCTGTTTTTCCTCACTCTCTTCTCTCTTTCTAACTCCCTATTGACTCCCCTTCCTCTGTTATTTTCCTCTTTTATACCCCCCCCTTTTTAAATCTAGGGACCAAGACTACATACTGCTGAACAGACAGAGTGTGAGGCAGAGGGAAATAGGTTCCAGTGTGCTCATACACCTGCTCATGGATGCTAGAATCAGCATTCTGAACCACAGCTTCCATCTCAATTAAACCTCAAACCTGCAAAAAGTGCAGATTGCAGCCTATGCTCCAACCTGAAAAGTGAACAAAGCCAGAAGACCCTCATAAGGAAGAACAGGATATTGCAGTAGAGAAATAAAATCAACCCCACCTTCCCTCAAAAACAGAATAAAAGAAGGGGAGGGAAAGGGGGAGAGAGAAAAAAATCTACACAAATGAAGAAAACAAAAAGAAGAGTATGGGTCTCTCCCAGACCCCTGGGAGGGCAGACACTGAGAAACTGACTTTGGAATGCAAACAATGAAAAGCCCCAAGAATGAAGGGTCTCAAACTAAGAATGAAGGGTCTCAAACATAGATATCAAGACAATAATGGAGCGATTAGAAAGAATTGAAGAGACACAAGAAGATACTAGAAAGGAGCTGATATCTGAGATAATGGTAATAAAGAATATTGTGAATGAAATAAATAACAAACTGATAAGCATGGAAAGTGTAATTACCCAAGCAGAAGAAAGAATCTCAGAACTTGAGGACCAAAATATAGAAATAACCCAAACTCTTAAAAACACAGAAAATAAGTTCAAAAAGACAGAACAAAACCTTCAAGAGGTGAGCAATTACCTCAAGAGGCATAACCTAAGAGTAATCGGACTCCCTGAGGCAGAAAGAGAGACAGAGACCACATCGGAACAAACTTTCCTTGAGATCATTCAAGAAAACTTCCCTTATCTAATCAGTGATGCAAAAATTTTAACACAAGAGATTCAGAGAACCCCTGGAAGACAACAAGTGAAAAGACCAACTCCTAGACACATAATAATTCACCTAAACAAAGTAGGCATAAAAGAAAAAATTCTAAAGGCAGCAAGAGAAAAAAGCCAGATCACCTACCATGGAAGACCAATTAGAAAAGCAGCAGATTTATCCACAGAAAACCTGCAGGCTAGGAGAGTTTGGAGCCCTATCTTCAAAGTCCTAAAAAATAAACAATTTCAACCAAGAATAACCTACCCAGCCAAGCTAAGCTTCATCAGTGAGGGAGAATAAAAATCTTTCCCAGATATCCAATCCCTAAGAACTTATGCTGCCACCAAACCATCTCTACATGAAACACTTAAGAAAGTACTAAACACAGAAGAAAAGGAAAAAAGAACAACGTTCTTCCAAAGAGTACAGGGAAAAGATTAAAATATACACAAACCAACCCCAAAACCAAAAGAAGGACAAAAAAAAAAAAAAACCAAGTGGAAGAACAACAACTCAATGAGAACTCTATGATAGGGATGAACTCTCACATTTCAATAATTACCCTCAATGTGAATGGACTAAACGCACCACTGAAAAAACATAGAATGGAAAAATGGAAAAAATATCACCAGGGAACAATATATTGCCTTCAAGAGACCCATCTCACTAGAAAGGACATACACAGACTCAAAGTAAGAGGATGGGAAACATATTTTCAGGTGAACGGAATACAAAAGAAAGGAGGAGTAGTGATTTTAATTTCAGACAAAATACCCTTCAAGCTATTAAAAATAAAAAAAGATATAGAAGGCCTCTATATAATGATAAAAGGCTCAATCCATCAACAAGAAATATCTATCCTAAACATATATGCACCGAATATAGGTGCTCCAACTTTCATAAAGCAACTTCTAGGAAAACTAAAGAAAGATATTGACTCTAACACCATCATAACTGGGAACTTTAATACACCACTCACAACCCTCGACAGATCATCAGGACCAAAAATCAGCAAGGAGATCCGAAACCTGAATGAGACTCTGGACCAAATGGACTTAATTGATACCTGCAGAACACTCCATCCAAAGACCACAGAATACACATTCTACTCATCACCACATGGAACATATCCTAAGATCGACCACATAATTGGACACAAATCTAGCATTAGCAAATTTAAAAAGACTGAAATTCTATCATGCATCTTCTCGGACCACAGTGGAATAAAAATAAACATTGACACCAACAAAGTCCCCCAAAAACCTATAAAGACATGGACACTAAACAGCACGATGCTAAACAACTCCTGGGTCAATGATGAATTCAAAACAAAGATCAAAATATACCTGGAAATGAATAAAAATGAAGAAACATCTTACAAAAAAATCTCTGGGACGCCTTGAAAGCTGTAGTAAGAGGGGAATTTATATCCCTACAACCACAAGTGAAGAAAATGGAAGGAACACAAATTAACAACCTAACAAGTCACCTAAAGAAGCTGAAAAAGCAAGATCACAAAAACCCTAATTTCAGCAGAAGAATCCAGATCACCAAAATAAAAGCCCAAAACCAGGACATAGAAAACAAAAAGATAATACAAAACATCAATGAAACAAAAACCAGTCCTTCGAAAGGATAAACAAGATTGATGGTCCCTTAGCTAGACTGACCAAGAAAAAACCCAAATAAGCACAATCAGAAACACAAAAGATCAAGTCACATCTGACCCTGAAGAAATACAAAAGATCATTAGAGACTACTATGTACACCTATATGGAAAAAAACTTGAAAAACTTAAGGAAATGGAGGACTTTCTGACATCACACAACCTACTTAGGTTGGAACAAGAAGAAATTGAAACCCTAAATACACCAATAACAATCAAGGAAATCGACTACATAATAAGAAAACTTCCTCCAAAAAAAAACCCCTGGTCCAGATGGCTTTCCAGCAGAATTCTACAAGACATTTAAGAAGGAGCTGACACCAATCCTACTGAAGGTATTACAGGCGATTGAAAAAGATGGAACTCTCCCCAAATCATTTTACAATCCAACATCACATTGATACCCAAGCCAGGTAAAGACCCAACAACGAAAGAGAACTACAGGCCAATATCTTTGATGAACATAGATGCTAAAATTCTCAAGATCCTAGCAAACCGGATTCAACAACACATCTCAAAAATCATCCATCATGACCAAGTAGGTTTCATTCCTGGGATGCAAGTCTGGTTCAACATTTGTAAAACCATAAATGTAATTAAATACATCAACAGATGTCAAAACAAAAACCACATGATTATATCATTAGATACAGAAAAAGCTTTTGATAAAATCCAGTACCCTTTCTTGAAAAAGACCCTTAAACATCTAGGCATACGGAGAACATACCTCAAAATAGAAAAGCTATCTATGAGAAACCCAGAGTCAGCATACTCCTAAATGGACAAAAATTGGATCCATTTCCCCTGAAAACTGGAACAAGACAAGGATGCCCACTCTCATCACTCCTGTTCAACATAGTATTGGAAGTCCTGACTCGAGCAATCAGAGAAGAGGAGGCAATCAGGGGATCCAAATAGAAAAAGAGGAAGTCAAGTTGTCTCTCTTTGCAGATGATATGACTGTGTACCTTGAAAATCCTAGAGAATCTGTCAAAAACCTCCTTACACTGATAAAGGCCTTTGACAAAGTCTCAGGATACAAAATAAATGTACAAAAGACAATTGCATTTCTCTACAACAATAATAAACAAACAGAAACCCAAATTTAAAAAATTCCATTCACAATAGCCACAAAAATATGAAATACCTTGGCATCTTCCTAATCAGAGACGTGAACGATCTTTACAATGAAAATTACAAAACACTGCTCAAAGAAATCAAAGATGACACAAACAAGTGGAAAAATATCCAATGCTCATGGATTGGAAGAATCAACATTGTGAAGATGTTCATCTTACCTAAGGCAATCTACACATTCAATGCAATACCCATCAAATTACCAGCAACATTCTTCTCAGACCTAGAAACAACAACACAGGAATTCATATGGAATCACAAAAGTCCAAGAATAGCCAGAACAATCCTCAGCAAAAAAAAAAAAAAAAAAAAGCAGGTGGTATACATTACCAGACTTCAAACTTTACTCTAAAGCTACAGTCATCAAAACACCTTGGTATTGGTATAGGAACAGGCATATAGATCAGTGGAATAAAATTGAGATTCCAGAAGGAAAACCTCAATTTCTCAACTCAACTTTGACAAAGCCTCCACCACTTACCACTGGGGAGAGGAGAACCTATTCAGTAAATGGTGCTGGGAAAACTGGCTGACCACATGCAGAAGATTGAAACAGGACCCCTATCTATCCCCATACACGAAGGTTAACTCCAAATGGAGCAGAGACCTAAATGTAAAACCTCAAACCATAAGAAACTTAGAAAATGAAGGAAATACCCTCATGGAAATCGGAACTGGTATCCAATTCCTGAACAAAACCAAAACCCACAAGTCATAAGAGAGAAGATAGACAAGTGGGACCTTATTAAACTGACAACCTTCTGCAAAGCCAAAGAAACCATCAAGAGAGCAGGGAGAC
>NW_007260571.1:120385-142587 GCF_000164805.1 Carlito syrichta | reverse complement strand
CAGCTGCTGGAGAGGGTGTGCAAAAAGGGAACACTTCTACACTGTTGGTGGGAGTGTAAACTAGTGCAACCTCTGTGAAAAGCAGTGTGGGAATTCCTAAAAGTTCTAATTACCAACCTCCCATATGACCCCGCAATCCCCCTATTGGGAATATACCCTGAAGAACTCAAATCACTCTATAAAAAAGATACCTGCACACGTATGTTTATCGCAGCATTTTTCACAATAGCAACAACTTGGAAACAACCATGCTGCCCATCAAAAGAGGACTGGATTAAAAAATGTGGCACATATACACAATGGAATACTATGCAGCCATAAAAAAGAACAAAATCATGAATTTCGCAGCAACCTGGATGGAACTATAGTCTATAATACTCAGTGACCTCTCACAGAAACAAAGATCCGAGTATCACATGTTCTCACTCATATAATGGGCCTTGAACATTCAATGTAATACTATAAGAAAATGACTGACGGTACTGGGAAACTATGGGAGGGAGATGGGATTAACAGTAGCAAATATCGTCTGGGGATGGGGAAACACCTCATATCAACAGGGTGCCTGAATGAAATGTAATTGTATACCTAACCCTTAACTGTATCCCACAACATCATAATAAAAAAACCTGATAATTAAAAAAAAAAGAATTAAGAAGGTACTGAGCTATCTGCTTCTGGCTCAGAGTCTCAACTGAGTTTGCAATCAGAGTGTCAGCTTGGCCTGTAGTTATCTGAAGGTTGACTGAGACTGAATAATTTACTTCCAGGATGGCTCACTCACATGACTGTTAGCAAGCCTCAGTTACTAAAAAAAGAAACCAAAACCAAAAAAAAACCCATCAACACCAACAAAGTTCCCCCAAATCCACGAAGAAATGGACACTAAACAGCATGATGCTAAACAACTCCTCAGTCAACAATGAAATCGAAACAGAGATTAAAAGATACCTGGAAACAAATTAAAATGAAGACACATCTTACCAAAATCTCTGAGATGCCATGAAAGCTGTAGTAAGAGGGGAATTCATATCCCTACAAACGCACATGAAGAAAATGGAAGGATCACAAAGTAACAGCCTAACAAGCAACCTTAGGAAGCTGGAAAAGCAGGACCACCAAATCCTAACTTCAGCAGAAGAATACAGATCACCAAAATAAAAGCCCAATCCAGAAAATAGAAGACAAAAAGATAATACAAAAAAATCAATGAAACAAAAAGCTGGTTCTTTGAAAGGATAAACAAGATTGATGGTCCCCTAGCTAGACTGACCTAGAAAAAAAGAGAAGAAACCGAAATAAATCCAATCAGAAACACAAAAGATGAAGTAACATCTGTCCCCGAGGAAATACAAAAGATCATTAGAGACTACTATGTACACTTGTATGGAAACAAACTGGAAAACCTTAAGGAAATTGAAGACTTTCTGATATCACTCAACCTGCCAAGGTTGAAAGAAGAAAAAATTGAGACCCAAAATAGACCAATAACAATCAAGGAAATTGACAATGTCATAAGAAGACTACCTACAAAAAAAAGGGGGGGCCTGGACCAGATGGCTTTCCAGCAGAATTCTACAAGACATTTAAGGAGCTGATACCAATCCTACTGAAAATATTTCAGGTGATTGAGAGAGATGGAACCCTCCCAAAATCAACTTATGAAGCCAACCTCACCTTGATACCCAAACCAGGTAAAGACCTAACAAAGAAATAGAATGATAGGTCAATATCTTTGATAAATACAGATGTCAAAATTCTCAACAAGATCCTAGCAAACTGGATTCAACAACACAGCTCAAAAATCATCCATCATGATCAAGTAGGCTTCATCCCTGGGATGCAAGGCTGGTTCAACATTCGCAAGACAATAACTGTAATTAAATATATCAACAGACGTCAGAACAAAAAACAGATGATTATATAATTAGATGCAGAAAAAACTTTTGATAAAATCCAGCACTCCTTCCTTATAAAAACCCTTGAACACCTAGGCATACATGGAACATACCTCAAAATAGTAAAAGCCATCTACAAAAAATCCACAGCTAGCATACTCCTAAACAGAAAAAAATTAGAACCATTTCCCCTGAAAACTAGAACAAGACAAGGATGCCCACTCTCTTCCCTCCTGTTCAATATAGTATTGGAAGTCCTAGCTAGAGCATTCATAAAAGAGAGGGTGATCAGGGGTATCCAAATAGGAAAAGAGAAAGTCAAGTTATCCCTCTTTGCCGATGAAATGATTGTGTATCTTGAAAAACCAAGAGAATCTGTCAAAAGCCTCCTTTTACTGATAGAGGACTTTGGCAAAGTCTCAGGGAATAAAATAAATGTGCAAAAGACAATCTTACATCTTTACATCAATAATAAACAAACAGAAACCCAAATAAAAAACACAATCCCATTCATAATAGCCACACAAAAAACTGAAATACCTTGGCATCTTCGTAACCAGAGATGTGAAAGACCTTTACAATGAAAACAGCAAAACACTGCTCAAGGAAATCAAAGATGACGCAAACAAGCGGAAAAATATACTATGCTCATGGATTGGAAGTATCAACATTGTGAAGACAGCCATCTTACCTAAGGCAATCTACAGATTTAATGCAATACCCATCAAATTACCAGCAAAATTCTTCTCAGTCCTAGAAAAAACAATACAGGAATTCATATGGAAACACAAATGACCTAGATTAGCCAGAACAATCCTCAGAAAAAAAAAAGCAGGAGGTATCATACCACCAGACTTCAAACTTTACTATACAGCTACAATCATCAAAACAGCGTGGTATTGGTACAAGAACAGGCATATAGACCAAAGGAATAGAATTGAGATTCCAGAAGTAAAAGCATAATTTCTCAACCAACTCATCTTCGACAAAGCCCCCACTACCTACCACTGTGTAAAGAAAAACCTATTCAGTAATTGGTGCTGGGAAAACTGGCTGACCATATCCAGAAGATTCAAACAAGACCCCTATTTCCATACAAAAAAATTAACTCTAAATGGATCAGAGACCTAAATGTAAAACTCAAACTATAAGAACCTTAGAAAATGCAGGGCACACCCTTGTGGAAAATGGAACTGGCATCCAATTACTGAACAAAACCCAAAATGCACGGGACATAAGAGATAAGATAGACAAGTGGGACCTCATTAAACTGACAAGTTTCTGCAAAGTCACGGAAACCATCAAGACAGCAGGGAGACAGCCCACAGACTGGGAAAAAGTATTTGCCAACTCCAGGTCTGACAAAGGCCTAACATCTTGGATCTGCAAGGAACTCAAATGTGCTGAAAAGAAAAAAAACAAACAACCACATTACAAAGTGGGCAAAAGATATCAACAGACACTTCTCAAAGGAAGACATTCGAGTGGCCAACAGATACATGGAGAATTGTTCAATTCATCAAGGAAATGCAAATCAAAACCACATTGAGATACCACCTAACTCCAGTCAGAATGGCAATTATCAATAACTCAAAAAATAACAGTTGCTGGAGAGGGTGTGGTGAAAATGGAACACTTCTACACTGTTGGTGGGAGTATAAACTAGTGCAACCTCTATGTAAAACAGTGTGGTGATTCCTAAAAGCTCTAAATATCGACCTCCCATATTACCCCACAGTCCCCCTACTGGGAATATACCCAGAAGTACTCAAATCACTCTATAAAAAAGAGACCTGCAAGTGTACGTTTATCACAGCATTGCTCACAGTAGCAAGAACCTGGATGCTGTCGATCAAAAGAGGACTGGATTTTAAAAATGTGATACATATACATGATGGAATACTACTCAACCATAAAAAATAACAAAATCATGAATTTCGCAGCAACCTGGATAGAACTAGAGTCTATAATACTGAGTGACCTCTCACAGAAACAAAGATCTGAGTATCACATGTTCTCACTCATATAGTGGACCTTGGACATCTATCATAATAAGATAAGAAAACAACTGACATTGGTGGGAAATTATTGGGAGTGAGGGGAAGGGAGGTGGGATTAACAGTAGCCAATATCTGTCTGGAAATGGGGAGACACCCCTTATCAACAAGGGTGACTGAACAATGCATATTTGTATGCCTAACCCTTAACTATACCCCCACAGTTTTAAAATAAAAAATATTGATTTAAAAATAAAAAAGAAAACACAGTCATGTCTCTGAATGACACAGATACCTCCAGAGAAATAGGTCGTTGCATCATCAAGTCATTGTGCAAATACCACAGCACGGACTCACAGTCCTGGGTGGAATCGTCTATGCACACCTGAGCCATAGGGTGTAGCCTATGGCTCCTGGGATACACAGATGCATAATGTGTCACTGTGCTGAACCCTGTGGGTCACTGCAACACAGGGGTGATGATCGGGGCATCTGAACATAGAGCAGGTGCCATAAAGACACAGCATTACTCTCTTACGAGGACACCTGTGGGCATGGGCTCCTCCCTTGACTGAAACACCATTATGTGGAACATGACTATGTCCAACGGGCAATGCAGATCCGGGATGGGAAACCAGCCGAGGCAGGAAAGGAATTTCTCCCAGGGATTCGTTCACGTAGAAGACACACTTGACATCTGGGAGGGAAAGTCTTCTCAGCAGAGAGCTGGATGGGTGTAGGCTCACTGAGCACTGAGCCAGAGGGACAGGGTGCTTGAGAGTCAGGAGACCAAAGTGCTTTCACGGACATAATCAAATGAGAAACACATCTGACTTCCCGCTTGTAGCCACAGTCACTGCAGGGAAGTACACAGCTCTCAGCAGAGCGAAGCAGCACTGACCTCGATCAGATGACCTGAATGTTGGCTTTATCTTAGAGTTCTCCCATGGAGATCAGTCATGTCACTGGCCTTTTTGAGTCTCAAAATCTTTGTCTGTCAATTGGGGTGATGTATGTTTGAAGAGAAGATGAAATGCTAGACTGTTCATGTCTTTATTCTCTGCCTGATACAAGTTTATCCATTTTTCAAGAAAACGTTCAGATGTCAGCACCTCTGTGAAGACAGAACCCCGAGGAAAAAATCCACATCTTTTGATTTTGTTATACTTATAACTTAAGTATACAACTTCGAGCTTACAACTTCGTGTTGTGGAAGAAATGTTATTTATTCTTGTAGATTTAAAGTCATTATGTTATGTACTCACTATAATAACAAAATCTATTAAATATGGCACAAATAAGGACTTCAGGCATATATATATATAGTGATATCACACCATGGTAATAGTTATAATAATTGACTGGGATTTAGATCCACCTTGTCCTCACACCCTTCCAGCTTCACGTGGAGTATTGACACCCTCCATGGGACCACTTAGCCTGGATCTCAGTTCCAGCTGTGATGCTTTGTAGCTGTGCACTTTTGGAGACAGGTTACGCCTTGTTACTCCCTCAGTTCCTTAATTTCTCCTTCTCTAAAAGGGGGATAATGGTTCCGACATCAGAGGGTTAGGTGAGGGCTTTGGGACAGCTCTCAGAAGAGGGACCAGCATGCAATAAGGCTCTAGAAGGATTGGCTGTTTCTGCAATGTTATTTTTCCAGTGTTACAAAGTGCCCTGTGAGTAACACTCTTTTATGCAGACAATTTGGGCCTCCCTGTAGTTCCTTAAATGTATCTCTTCCTTAATTTACAAAGGGAAACATAAGGAAATTCTTTCATACACAATGATTTCTTTGTCTGGCAAACTCCTACTTGCCCTGCAAGACCTGTCCTGGCCACCCCAAACAGCATTAAACTTTAATCCTCTTCCTTCCCTGAATAAGTACCTTTATCACAGCATCTATCATGATATGCTGCGACTACTTGCTTGCATTCTGTGAATGTCTTCCATTTCTCTATCCCCAAGAAAATGCCGATTTTTCTAATACAGCTCACTGGGGTGAAAGGTTACATGAAAAAATATGAATAGCAGAATATCCCTTTATCCTTCATATATCACTTTCATAAGTAAGTGTTAACTTTTGCATTGCCCTGCAAAAATTTTAGGTAGGGTTTCAGGGGTGTACCTGTATTAGTAGTAGCTCCAGATAAGTTGTTTTTAAGTGAGAAAGCAGGATTTATTGAGAGGAAAGAAAAGTCCCCACGGTGGAAGGGGACCCGAGGGGGTTGCCTAGCTCAAATCAGTTCTTACCAGTGAAAAGTGGTAGAAAATGTCACCCCAAAATATGTCACTTTGTCATAAGAATTATTTTGAGCCGGGCTCGGTGGCTAAACCTATAATCCCACGCCTTTGGGAGGCTGAGGTGAGTGGATTGACTGAGCCCGCGGGTTCAAGACTCGCCTGGGCAGGCGAGACCTCATCTCCACAATAAATCAAAAAATTAGCCGGGCGTGGTAGCGCATGCCTGTAATTCTAGCTACTTGGAAAGCTGAGGAGGAAGGATCTCCAGAGCCCAGCAGGTCGAGGCTGTGGTGCCGGAAGTGGCCACTGCACTCCAGTCTGGGCGACAGAGTGAGACTCCAACTCAAAAAATATATATATATATAATTATTTTGAATTGAAGACAAGTGAAAAAGGAGCAGATACCAAAAGAAGCTCTCTGCCATCCCCTTTTTGCCTAAAAGTAAGACAAAATTGATGAAAGTGTCCCTTCTCCCTCACCAGGCAGGACAAACGGATCAGTAGAGATGACTTGAGACCCCTATCAACTGGGACAACACTGGGGCCATCATGTCACAAACTCGGCCAACTAGACTTCATCTGCCTCTGCATCCCAGGGATTCGCCACCCACAGTGTGCCGCCCCTTGAGGTGCAAGGTCCCTTTCCTTCCTTTTGCCACCCCTCTAACTTGTCTTGTTGTTTACTGAAAGTGTCCACCACGCTGGAGTTCCACGTGGATGCCCCAGGTACCACCTGTGTGACAGGCGAGACACACGCACATAAACTTCTGTTCCTTTTCTTTGTTCTAAGGGTCCCACCTTAGAACCCAGGGGGTAGAGGGAAGATTTTTTTTTCTCCTGTACCAGCATGCGCCAATTTTTTGTTGAACAGTCATTGAGATATGACCACACTGCTGCATGGACTATCTGCTCTTGGAAGCCCCTTCGTTCTGCAGATTTTTTCACCTGTGAAGAGTCGGGACCCATGGTGTAGCTGAGGTTTTAGATGAACCTTGGCCTTGGTCTTCCTGACACTATGCTTAAGTTCTGTGCCATTAGGCAGCTTCAACCCTCAAACTTCCCCGGCCTCTGGTATCCCCTGCCCTCAAGGCCACATGGCTTTCCTAAGCCCACTGCTAAATATGGGAAGGCACCTTTACGCTACTGAGTGAACTTACAATGTCAAATACAAAGCTCTCACTGTAACTTACACAGCTTATTGCTTAGAATTTATTAATGTGAAATTATCTTTATTTTCCTTAGATAGAGAGGTAATATTGGAAGAAAATTTCCCAGGTGTTAGAAAGGCAATACAACCCAAAACTGCAGAAAAATTAGGAAGATTTTTAAAGAGGTAGTCAACAAATACGTGGGCTATTGAGAGGTTAATGCTATCCAAATTGATAGGGACCTATTTGATATCCTCTAAAAAAATCAAAAATAATTTTGTTATTCTTTCCCTACTGTATTTTTCCAGTTGAGCAAGGTAACTATTTTGTTTGAGTGTTTTGTATTTACTAATGAAAAGATCAAACGGACAGAATGAACAAGATGTTGACTAGAATGAACATAGGAAATGTCAGATATTCACATTCCCCAGATAGTTGGTAAGAATGCTAGTTTTTTAAATAGAATTATGTTAATTATTTAGATGAACAGCACTTTATTTGAATTTTCTATTCTTATTCTTCTCCAGTCATGTTCATTATGGCCTCTTTATGCTTGGAATCTGAATCTCAGAATTAAACAAGAAATAGCCTGTGAAAACCCTGTCTGATTCTTGGTGAAGAGTCAGGGCACACATGTAGGGTAGGGTCCTCAGGTCTACGTTTGGTCAGTGTGATATTGCAGCTCTACCACCTTCACTAGCTGCCTGTCTCTGGGCACAGGTATTCTCACCTTATCCTTCTGTTTCCCCAAATTGAGTCTCAATTTCCTCCCTTTTGAGTAGTCTCTTGTCCATCTAAAATCTCACTCTGGAGAAGAGTTCTGGTAAGATGGTGACAGCACAGGTGGGATTGTGAGGTTCTCTGAAAGTGAGATATTTTGCTTTCCTAACCCCACCCCATCACCCACTGCCAGCCACACTGGACCAAGGCCTAGATACCCTCGGTCCCACACAAAGCTGGCTACCACAGCCCCTCTACCACTGCTGTTCCACCGCAGGCAGCCCCAGGCCCTGGCCACGTGGAGCTCCCAGCTCCCTCTCCAGCTGCACCATCTCACCTGGCCCTAAGCCACCTGCCACCACCTGTGGAGGCCCTGTCACCACCTTGTGGTGTTCTGGGTTCCCTTGCTAGCTACACTGATCTGCCCTGCACTCAACCACTGCCAGCTCCCTCCCTGGCTGGGTGTCCAGTCAAATCTCAGGCTGTGACAGCCTGTGGAGGTCCTCCACACCGATCCCTCAGAGCCACAGGCTCCATCACTTCCTGGAGCACCCCACCAGGCCCAAGGCCACCTCTGCCTATGCAAGCTCACAGCTCATGCCTCGAGACTCTGCACTGCTGCCCAGGATGGGGTGCCCCAAGTTGCAGCCAGTGTTTGCCCCTCAAAGTTCCAGGTCCCCACCCAGTCCCATCTCAAGCCATCACCACCCAGGGAGTTTCTAGGCCCCCACCCCTCAGACACACCAGCTCCATTCCTGGCTGAAGTGCCCTGCGCAGGGTCCAAAGCCACTGCTGCCACCTGTCACCTGCCCTTTGGATCTCTGTGTCCCCTCTCTGGCTGAGGTGTCCAACTCCATCTCATGCCACCATTGCCCAGGGTAACCATGTGCCTGCCCCTTGGAGCTGTGGGTCCCATCCCTATCTAGGGCATCCCACCAAGCCCAAAGTTTCTGCTGCTCACACAGGCCCCCAGCAACCATGCCTTGGAACTCTGCACCCCTACCCAAGCTGCATCACCCAGCCCAGCCTTGAGCCACTGCCTCTACAGAGGCCCCCGGTGCCTGTGCCTCGGAGCTCTGGGTCCCTGCCTGGACTGAAGCACCTAGCCCCACCTCAAGCCGCTACCCCCATGGAGGACCCTGGAATCCATGCCTGGGTGTCTTGGAACTCCAGGCCCCTATCCAGGCACTTCAGAGCTCCAGGTCCCCACCCTGACTGAAGTGCTTAACCCTGCCTTGATCTGCCACTGCCTACAGAGTCCCTATGTGCCTTCCCTTCAGAGCTACAGACTTCCCCCCTGACTGAAGCTAACCATCTGACCCCAAGCCTCCACCACCCAGGGAGGTCCAAGGCTCCTTCCCTGTGGAGCTCTGGGATCCTTTGGTGGCCACATCACCCCACCCCCTAGCCACCCTGACCACTACGCTGACCAGCAATACCCAGTCGTTTCTCACTCCACTTCCCCCAACTCACCCCTGACTACAGTGGGACCAGAGAACAGCTGGAGACCTGTGACCAGACAGAGACCTGAAGTGACTCAACCACCCTGCTCTGCCTAAACTCCAACTTGGGAGCTAAGACCTCATGGTTGTGGAAGGGAACAGTACATCTTAAGGAGGTTGGTCAGCTTGTGTGTCTGTATGATTATATGTCCTAGTTTGTTTGTTGTTGTCACTGTTTTTTGTTTGATTGTTTGTTTGTTTTTATTTTTGTTTTCTCTTACTCTTATCTGTCTTCAGGTCTATCTTCATTTATTAGTGGGTACCTCTGTTTGTTCTCCCTTTTACTCTCCTGTCTCCACCTTCTGCTTACCCCTCTCCCTGTTTCAATTCTTTCCCTTTTCTTACATCATTTTACTTCCTGGGAGAAACCAATACCCCAACTTCATGGACAGATTACAAGGCAATAGGAAGCAGGATCCAACATATCCATACACCTATCAGTGGATATTTGGATCTGCAGATAAATTTTGAATCACAGTTCCCCCCTCAAATAAATCTCAAAGTTGCAAAAAGTATAACCCTCAACCTACATTCCAGCCTCAGAATCAAACAAAGCCAGAAGATTCACATAAGGAAGAATAGGAGATCGAGTAAACAGAAGCAAAAAACAACCCCACCACCCCTGAACAACAAATTTAAAAAGGACAGAGGGAGAAAAAAAGAAAAAAGGAAAAAGTGGGGAGGCAAATCTACAAAAATGAAGAAAAATCAAAAGAAGAATATGATCTCACACAGACCCCTGGGAGATCAGAAATTGGGAAAACAGACTTTGGCAGGCAAACAATGAAGAGCCCTCAGAATGACTGGTCACATACTGAAAACCCACACATCAAGACATTAATAGAGAGAATAAAAAGAATTGAGGAGAGACAAGAGGAAAATAGGAAGGAGTTGATAAATGAGATGACAGCAGTAAAGAATACTGTGATTGAAATATATAGCAAACTAATAAGCGTGGAAATCAGACTTAGCCAAACAGAAGACAGAATCTCAGAACTTGAAGACCAAAATATAGAATTAAACCAAACTGTCAAAAACATAGAAAGAAGCTTTAAAAGACAGAACAAAGCCTTGAAGTGATGAGTGATTACTTCAAGAGAAAGAACTTAAGAGCAATTGATCTTCCAGAGGCAGAAAGAGAGACAGAGACCACCCTGGAACAAACATTCCATGGAATTATTAAAGAAAACATCCCTCACCTCATTAATGGTGTGAAAATTCAAACACAAGAAATTCAGAGAACCACAGTAAGACAAGAAAAAGCGAAGACCTACTCCTAGGCACACAATAATCTGCCTGAACAAAATAGGTATAAAAGAAAAAAATCCTAAAAGCAACAAGAGAAAAAGGTCAGACTACCAGGGAAGACCAATAAGAATAGAAGAAAATTTATCTACAGTAACACTTCAGGAAAGCTTGGAGTCCAATATTCAAAACTCTCAAAGATAAATAATTTCAACCAAGAATAACCTACCCAGCCAAGCTAAACTTCATTAGTGAGGGAGAATTAAAATCTTTCCCAGACATCCAATCCCTAAGAACTTATGCTGCCTCCAGACCAACCCTACAAGAAACTCTTAGGAAAGTATTAAACACAGAAGAAAAAGGAAAAACAACAACAATGTTCTTCACAAGAGTGCAGGAAAAAGATTGAAAACACACATGAACCAACCAAAAACACCAAAAGAAAGACAACAAACAAACATATACAACAACTCTATAAAAACATCATGACAAAAATAAACCCTCAGATTTCAGTAATTAGCCTGAATGTGAATGGACTAAATGCACCACTGAAAAGACAGAATGGCAAAATGGATAAAATATCATGAGGCAACAATATAATGTGTCCAAGAGACTCACCTCACCAGAGAGGACACTCACAGACTCAAAATAAGAGAATGGGATACAAATTTTCAGGCGAATAGAACACAAAACAAAGCTGGAGTTGCAATTTTAATCACAGGCAAAATACCCTTTAAGCTATCAAAAATCAAAAATGATGAAGAAGGTCGCTATATAATCATAAAAGGTTCAATCCATCAACAAGAAATATCCATCCTAAACATATATGCACCTAATATAGGAGCACCAATGTTCATAAAGCAGCTTCTAAACAAACTTAAAAAAGAGATTTTCTCTAACACTATCATAGCAGGGGTCTTTAATACCCCCCTCACAACCCTGGGCAGATCAAGACAAAAATCAGCAAGGACATCCAGAACCTCAATGAGACTCTTGAACAAATGGACTTAATTGATACCTACAGAACACTCCACCCAAAGATCATAGAATATACATTAGAATATACATTCTACTCACCTCCATACGGAACGTACTCCAAGATAGACCACATCATTGACCATAAATCAAATATATATATATTATAAGATTGAAATCTTGCCATGCACCTTTTCAGACCACAGTGGAATGAAAATAAATATCAACACCAACAAAATTTCCCCAAAACCCACAAAGACATGGTCACTAAACAGCATGATGCTGAACAATGACTAGGTCAACACTGAAATCAAAGAAGAACTTGAAAGATTCCTGAGAACAAATGAAAATGAAGAAACATCTTACCAAAACCTCTGGAATGCCATGAAATCAGTTGTATGAAGAGAATTTGTATCTCTACGAGCACGCACCAAGAAAATGGAAAGATCACAAGTGGAGAACTTAACAAAACACATAAGGGAGCTGGAAAGAGAAGACCACCAAAACCCCATCTTTAGCAGAAGAATCCAAATTACAAAAATAAGAGCACAAATACAGGACATAGAGGACAAAAATATCATAGAAAATATCAACAAAACATAAAGCTGGTTCATTGAAAGGATTAGCAAGATTGATAGACCCCCTAGCCAGATTGACAAAGAAAAAGAGAGAAAGAGCCCAAATAAACACCATCAGAAATACAAAAAATCAAATCACAACTGACTCCAAAGAAATACAAAAGATTATCAGGGATTACTATGTACATCTATATGGAAATAAACTTGATAACCTAGATGAAATGGAAGACTTTCTGACATCACACATCCTATCCAAGTTAAAACAAGAGGACATCAAGACACTGAATAGACCAATAACAATCCAGGAAATTGACTCTGTCATATGAAAACTACCTACAAAAATAAGCCCTGGACCAGATGGATTTCCAGCAGAATTTTACAAAACATACAAGGAAGAGCTGATACCAATTTTATTGAAAGTATTCCAGGCAATTGAGAAAGATGTAATTCTCTCCAAATCATTTTATGAAGCCAACATTACACTGATACCCAAACTGGGTAAAGATGCAACAAAGAAAAAGAACTACAGACCAATATCCCTTATGAACACAGATGGAAAAATCCTCAACAAAATTCTAGCAAATCAGATCCAAAAACACATCTCAAAAATCATCTACCATGACCAAGTAGGCTTCATTCCCAGGATGCAGGGCTGGTTCAACATTCACAAGACCATAAATGTAATTAAATACATCAACAGATCTAAAAACAAGAACCACATGATTATCTCATTAGATGCAGAAAAAGCTTTTGATAAAATTCAGCATCTCTTCTTGATAAAAACCCTCAAACACCTAGGCATAGAAGGAACATACCTCAAAATAGTAAGTACCATCTATGACAAACCCACAGCCAGCATATTGCTAAATGGACAGAAACTAGAAACATCTCCCCTGAAAACTGGAACAAGACAAGGCTGCCCACTCTCACCCCTCTTGTCCAATATTGTGTTGGAAGTCATAGCCCAGGTAATTAGACAAGAGAAGGAAATCAGGGGTATCCAAATAGGAAAAGAGGAAGTCAATTTATCCCTCTTTGCTGATGATATGATCCTATACCTTGAAAATCCAAGAGAATCTGTCAAAAGCCTGCTGACACTGATAAAGGACTTTGGCAAAGTCTCAGGGTACAAAATAAACGTACAAAAGTCAGTTGCATTCCTATATAACAACAAGCAGGCAGAGACCCAAATAAAAAGCATAATACCATTCACAATGGCCGAAAGAAAGAAAGAAAGAAAGAAAGAAAGAAAGAAAGAAAGAAAGACCTCAGCATCTTCCTAACCAGAGAAGTGAAAGACCTTTACAATGAGAATTACAAAACACTGCTCAAAGAAATCCAAGAAGACACAAACAAATGGAAAAATATACCATGCTCATGGGTAGGAAGAATCAATATTGTTAAGATGTCCATCCTACCAAAGGCAATCTACAGATGCAATGCACTACCCATTAAGTTACCAACATCATTCTCAGATCTGGAAATGACAATACAAAAATTCATATGGAAACATAAATGACCATGAATAGCCAAAACAATCTTTATCAAGAGAAACGAAGCAGGAGTTATCACACTTCCAGACTTCAAACACTACTATAAATCTACAGTAATCAAAACAGCTTTGTATTGGTATAAAAACAGGCACATAGTCCAATGGAACAGGATAGAGATTCTGGAAGAAAAGCTTCATTCCTCAGCCAACTCATCTTTGATAAAGCCTCCAACAAAAACTGCTGTGGAGAGGACAACTGAATCAGTAAATGGTGCTGGAAAAACAGGCAGACCACATGCAGAAGACTGAAACAGGACCCATACCTATCACCATACACAAAAGTTAACTCTAAATGGATCAAAGATCTAAATGTAGAACCTGAAACTATAAGAACCTTAGAACATGCAGGAGACACCTTATGGAAATTGGAACTGGCAACAAATTCCTATCCAGAACCCTAAAGGCCAATACCTTAAGAAATAAGATAGACAAATGGGACCTCATCAAATTATCGAGCTTCTGCAAAGAAAAATAAACTGATCATCAAGAGAGCAGGGAGACACCCCACAGAATGGGAAACAAATATTTGTCAACTGTATATCTGACAAAGGCCTAACATCTAGGATCTACAAGGAACTCAAATACACTGAAGGGAAAAAACAAATAGCCCCTTTAAAAAGTGGGCAAAAGACATGAGTAGACACTTCTCAAAAGAAGATCCATGGGCAGTGAACAGACGTATGAAAAAGTGATCAACCTCACTCATCACCAGAGAAATGCAAATCAAAAACACATTGAGATACCACCTAATCCCTGTAAGAATGGCCATCATTAACAAAACAAACATCAACAGATGCTGACAAGGATGTGGAGAAAAAGAAATGCTTCTACACTGCTGGTGGGAATGCAAACTTGTACAACCTCTCTGGAAAACAGTCCGTAGATTTCTGAAATAACTAGAAATTGATCTTCGATATGACCCAGCAATTCCCCTATTAGGAATATACCTGGAAGAACTCAAATTATTCTACGAAAAAAATACCTGCACACATATGTTTTTTGCAACTCTATTCACAATAGCAAAAACATGGAACCAACCATGCTGCCCACTGAAGCTGGACTGGATTAAAAAAATGTGGAACAAATACGCAATGGAATATTATGCAGTCATAAAGAAAGACAAATACATGAAATTTTCAGCAAATTGGTGGACTTGGAGTCGATCATACTCAGTGATTTATAACAGAAACAAAGAACTGAGTTCCATATGTTCTTACTCATAAGGTTACCTTGAACAATTACAATGCTATAAGAAAGTAATTAGCAGTAGTGGAAAAATGTCAGGGGAAGGAGCATGGGACTGTCAGTGGAGGCAAACTGCTAGGGGAGGGAGGGGCATACCTCATCAACAAGGGTACCTGCATGATCAATGTTTGTATACCTAACCCTGAATTGTACCCCACATCTTTATAGTAAATAAATAAATTTTTAAAAATAAAATAAGCCGGACTCGGTGGCTCAGCCTGTAATCCCACATCTTGGGAGGCTGAAGTGAGTGGATTGCCTGAGCCCACAGGCTTGAGACCCGCCTGGGCAACTTGGTTAGACCTCATCTCTACAATAAATCAAAAAATTAGCCAGGTGTGGTAGCACATGCCTGTAGCTCCAGCTACTCAGAAGGCTGAGGTGAAAGGATCGCCAGAACCCAGGAGGTCGAGGCTGCGGTGGCCGGGAGTGGCCACTGCACTCCAGTCTGGGTGACAGAGTGAGACTCCAACTCAGAAAAAATAAAATAAAATAAATAAAATCTCACTCTGTGTCTCTCTATTTTTACTAGCAGAGATTAGCTAGCCCTGATATCCTTGGGCTGTTGTTAGACTCCTGACAGATTTTTCTGCCTTAGTCCTCCCTGTGTCCTTCTTATTCTGCTGAGATCGGGTTATTTTTATTTTTATTAAGTCAAAGTCTCACTCTGTAGCCTAGGCTGGAGTGCAGTAGGTTACTGTCATGGCTCACCACAGTCTCGAACTCTGTGGCTCAGGCAATCCTTCCACCTCGGCCTTCCAAGTAGGTTGACTACAGGCATACACCAGCATACCTGGATAATTTTTGATTTGCTATAAGACAAGGTCTCGTTGTGTTGACCAGGATGGTCTTGAACCCTTGGGTTCAAGCAGCCCTTCCACTTGGCCTCTCAAAGTGTGGAATTAACAGGCATGAGCTATTGCATCCACCTTTCAGGTTTCTTTTTTTTTTTAATTATCATACCTTTTTTTCAAGAATTATCAACACTATTAAACGCAACTAGCAAAATAAATCTTAACAGCCCAGCCTTTAAAGAAAACTCTTTAAACACAGGCTACCAACACTGTCTTTCCTCCATAAATCACCTTCTCATTGGATGTGGTTTTTGCTCTGCTAACAGGCACTCATATGTGTGTGTGATCTCACCTTATAGGCTGTGTGTTGCAAGTAAACTGAGACCATGTCTTAGTCATGTTTGTGTCTCTCACACTGCCTTATAATTTTATGTATGTAATAAATGATTGGGGAGTGAAGATAATATTGTTTCTCTCTGATATTTAAAAAATACACATTTTGACTTTTGTTGGTGAGTCAGAACTGTCATTCTGAGCATAAGTTTCAAAGATTTTATTGAAGCCGGGCTCGGTGGCTCAGCCTGTAATCCCATGCCTTTGGGAAGCTGAGGTGAGTGGATTGCCTGAGCCCACAGGTTTGAGGCCCACCTGGGCAGCGAGACCTCATCTCTACAATAAATCAAAAAATCAGCCGGGCGTGGTAGCGCATGCCTGTAATTCCGGCTACTTGGAAGGCTGCGGCGGAAGGATCACCGGAGCCCAGCAGGTCGAGGCTGCGGTGGCCGGGAGCAGCCACTGCACTCCAGTCTGGGCGACAGAGTGAGACTTCAACTCAAAAAAAAAAAAAATATTTATTGAGAGCATGCTATGAGAAGATGCCCTGCCAGTTGTTGACTGTTGTAGACAGGTAGCTTTGGATGGCATGCCCTGCTATGTTTCTCCTATGGGCCATGTAATTGGAAATGACATCAAAAAGGTACTTTCAAACAAGTGTAAGGTGGCTTTAAGTCATGTTTTCAGAGGTACATTCTTTGATGGGAAATTTGGTGCTGCATGGGTCCCAGGCCGTGTGTGTGTGTGTGTGTGTGTGTGTGTGTGTGTGTGTGCGCGGGCGCACATGCGCATGCACATGCATACATGTAAGAGAATGCTTGAGTCAGAGAACATGAAAACAAAACAAAGCAGTTGCTCAAGTAAATGCTTTAAACATTTTTGTTCTAATTCTAAATTGTCCTCTCAATGAGGTTTCCCAAAACTTGAATAATATATGGTAGCAATTCACAATATAAAGCTATTTTGTGACCATTACCTTGAACTTAGTGTTATAATGGAAATGTCTGGAGTTTAAAGGCTGCATTTTCTAAAGGATGCTATTGTGTTCTTTGGGGACAGACTCAAGGCTAGGGAATTCCTCAAGTGGACAAAGCAGGAATTTTTGTAGATCGGATATGCATTTCTAAGCTGATGTATGAAACTTCTGTAGGGCTTTTATAAGCTCTTTCTTTGTGGTTACAAATGATATATATTAAATACATAGATTCTAACCATTTTCAATACAATATTTTCTTTCAGTGTCAGAAAAAAGGATTCCTATGTAACAATTGTTATTTCAGTATCTTTTCATTGAGAAAACACATAGGCAAAAATTATTAAATTTTGTGGCTTTGTGAAATAAATTGGCATTTTTATAATAAAAAACCTGCACAGTCTTTGTAATACAGTCTCTAATGTGTGCAATAACATAATTTGGCCTTCAGATAGTACCTAATGCGCATACTATTCCTAGCCCATTGTATAACATGACACCTCACTCATTTTTTAATTTAATTTTAAAATTGTGGGGTACGAGAGGTGACCTGAAGATGGTGACAGCATAGGTGGATCCGTCAGACTCTCTGAATGTGAGTTCCAAAAAAAGACTATTACTTTTCTTCCTGCACCCCCCTGCCCACCACCAGCCACACTGGTACGAGGTCAGGGGACTTTTGGTCCCATGCAGGACCAGACATTGCAGCCGGACCACAGCTGTTCCACTATATGTGATTCTGGCCAGCTGGGGAATCCCAAATCCTGGATCTCAGCTCCATTCCTGGCTACATCATCATGACCAGCACCCAGCGCCAAACTGCCAGTCACCCACGGAGGCTCTGAGCGCTGGCCCTCAGAAATACCTGTCCCATCTCTGGCTAAAGTGCCCTGTGAGGGACTCAGAGCCACCACCTGCCCTCTGGAGCTTTGGAGATCTGAAGCCCTGGGCCCACCCTGGTTGAGGCACTCAGTGTGCATGACCACAAGCCTGTGTAAGGGGGCAGAACTCCAAGCTGGTGTAAGGTGCTGATTGCAGGCTTCCAGCTCCAGAGGAGGGAACACCCAACCCTCTCCTCCACCCCAGCCTGCTGGAGACACCCCAGATCCAGCGCCCAGCTGTGCAGTTGGTCCCGCCTGGAGACACACAGGAGCGTCCCAAAAGTAAAAGTGAAAGTAAAACTACCACCTCTGCCATTTTCAAGGCATATTTACATCGCATCGCCCCACCCACCTATCAGAGCCTCCACCTCGGTTCCCACGGTGATATCATTAAACAGGAGACAAAGCCCCTCCCCTACCTGAATAGAGACCAGTGTCACAGATCTCCCAGGCAACAAGATAATTGCCTGCAACAGAAACAGAGGAGAGAGGCTGGAGAGGACAACTCAAGGGGCTTTATCCACTAAGGGACGAGAGAGAAAAATCTACACAAATGAAGAAAAACCAAAAGAAGAATATAGGTCTCTCCCAGACTCCTGGGAGGGCAGATACTGAGAAAACTGACTTCAGAATGCAAACAACAAAGAGCCCCCAGAATGACTGGTCTCAAAATACAAATCTAGACATCAAGACATTAATGGAGAGATTTTTAAAAATTGAGGAGACTCAAGAAGAAACTAGAAAGGAGCTGATATCTGAGATAACAGTAATAAAGAATACTGTGAATGAAATAAACAATAAACTGATAAGTATGGAAAGCAGAATTACCCAAGCAGAAGAAAGAATCTCAGAGCTTGAGGAACAAAATATAGAACTAACCCAAACTCTCAAAAACACAGAAAACAAGCTCACCAAGACAGAAAAAAATCTTCAAGAGATGTGAGATCACCTCAAGAGGCCTAACCTAAGAGTAATTGTCCTGCCTGAGGCAGAAAGAGAGAAAGAGACCACATTGGAAGAAACCTTCCATGAGATCATTCAAGAAAACTTCCCTTATCTAATCAATGATGCAAAAATTCAAACACAAGAGATCCAGAGAACCCTGGCAAGATAACAAATGAGAAAACCAACTCCTAGACACATAGTAATCCACCTAAACAAAGTAGGCATAAAAGAAAAAATCCTAAAGGCAGCAAGAGAAAAAGACCACATCACCTACCATGGAAAACGAATTAGAATAGCACCATATTTATCTACAGAAACCCAGCAGCTAGAAGAGCTTGGAGCCCTATATTCAAAGTCCTAAATGATAAACAATTTCAACCAAGAATAACCTACCCTGCCAGATTAAGCTTCATCAGCGAGGGAGAATTAAAATCTTTCCCAGATATCCAATCCCTAAGAACTTACACTGCCACCAAACCACCTCTACATGAAACACTTAAGTACTAAACACAGAAGAAAAGGGGAAAAAAAGAGCAACATTGTTCACAAGAGTACAGGAAAAAGAATAAAATACGTAGGAACCAACCCCCCAAAACAAAAGAAAGACAATAAAACAAGTGGAAGAACGACCCTATAAGAACTCTATGATAGGGATGAACTCTCACATTTCAATAATTAGCCTGAATGTGAATGGACTAAATGCACCACTGAAAAGACATAGAATGGCAAAATGATAAAAATATCACCAGGCAACAATATACTGCCTTCCAGAGACCCATCTCACTAGAAAGGACATGCACAGACTCAAAGTAAGAGAATGGGAAACAAATTTCCAGGTGAATGGAACACAAAAGAAAGGAGGAGTCTCAATCCTAATTTCAGACAAAATGCCATTTAAGTTATCAAAAATTTAAAAAGATACAGAGGGCCACTACATAATGATAAAATGTTCACTCCATCAACAAGAAATATCTATCCTAAACATATATGCACCTAACATAGGTGCACCAACTTTTATAAAGCAACTCCTAGGAAAACTAAAGAAAGATATTGTCTCTAACATCATCATAACTGGGGACTTTAATACCCCACTCACAACCCTCGACATCATCAGGACAAAAAAATCAGCAATGAGATCCAGAACCTCAATGTGACTCTGGACCAAATGGACTTAATTGATACCTACAGAACATTCCATCCAAAGACCAGAGAATACACATTCTGCTACTAATCACCACACGGGACGTATGCCAAGATCAACTACATGATCGGCCATAAATCAAGCATAAGCAAATTTAAAAGGACTGAAATTCTACCATGCACCTTCTCGGACCACAGTGGAATAAAAATAAACATTAACACCAACAAGGTCCTCCTAAAACCCACAAAGACATGGTCACTAAACAGCATGATGCTAAACAACTCCTGGATCAATGATGAAATCAAAACAGAGATCAAAAGATACCTGGAAACAAATGAAAATGAAGAAACATCTTACCAAAATCTCTGGGATGCCTTGAAACCTGTAGTAAGAGAGGAATTTATATCCCTACAAACACATGTAAAGAAAATGGAAGGAGCACAAATTAATAGCCTAACAAGCCACCTAAGGAAGCTGGAAAAGCAAGACCACAAAAACCCTAATTTCAGCAGAAGAATCCAGATCACCAAAATAAAAGCCCAAATCCAGGACATAGAAAACAAAAAGATAATACAAAAAATCAATGAAACAAAAAGCTGGTTCTTCGAAAGGATAAACAAGATCGATGGTCCCCTAGCTAGACTGACCAAGAGAAAGAAAGAAAAAAACCAAATAAGCACAATCAGAAACACAAAAGCTGAAGTCACATCTGACCCTGAAGAAATACAAAATATCATTAGAGACTACTATGTACACTTATATGGAAACAAATTTGAAAACCTCAAGGAAATGGAGGACTTGCTGTCATCACACAACCTGCCTAGGTTGGAACAAGAAGAAATTGAGACCCTAAATAGACCAATAACAATCAAGGAAATTGACTATGCAATAAGAAAACTGCCTACAAAAAAAAGCCCTGGACCAGATGGCTTTCCAGCAGAATTCTACAAGACATTTAAGGAGGAACTGATTCCAACCCTACTGAAGCTATTTCAGGTGATTGAGAAAGATGGAACCCTCCCCAAATCATTTTATGAAGCTAACATCACATTGATACCCAAGCCAGGTAAAGATCCAACAAAAAAAAGAGAACTACAGGCCAATATCCTTGATGAACAAAGACGCTAAAATTCTCAAGAAGATTCTAGCAAACCGAATTCAACAACACATCTCAAAAATCATCCATTATGACCAAGTAGGCTTCATCCCTGGGACACAAAGCTGGTTCAACCATCGTAAAACAATAAATGTAATTAAATATACCAACAGATGTCAAAACAAAAACCACATGATTATATCATTAGATGCAGAAAAAGCTTTTGATAAAATCCAGCACCACTTCTTGATAAAAACCCTCGAACATCTAGGCATACAGGGAACATACCTAAAAGTAGTAAAAGCCATCTACAAGAAACCCACAGCCAGCATACGCCTAAATGGACAAAAATTGGAACCATTTCCCCTGAAAACTGGAACAAGACAAGGATGCCCACTCTCACCCCTCCTCTTCAATATAGTATTGGAAGTCCTGGCTAGAGCAATCAGAGAAGAGAAGGCAATCAGGGGTTTCCAAATAGGAAAAGAGGAAGTCAAATTATCTCTCTTTGCAGATGACATGATCATATACCTTGAAAACCCAAGAGAATCTGTCAAAAACCTCCTTACACTGATAAAGGCCTTCAGCAAAGTGTCAGGATATAAAATAAATGTGCAAAAGACAATCGCATTTCTTTATACCAATAATAAACAAGCAGAAACCCAAATAAGGAGCACAATTCCATTCATAATAGCCACAAAAAAATGAAATACCTTGGCATCTTCCTAATCAGAGACATGAAAAAGCTTTACAATGAAAACTACAAAACTCTGCTCAAAGAAATCTAAGATGACACAAACAAGTGGAAAAATATCCCATGCTCATGGATTGGAAGAATCGGCATTGTGAAGGTGTCCATCTTACCTAAGGCAATCTACAGATTCAATGCAATACCTATCAAATTACCAGCAGCATTCTTCTCAGACCTAGAAAAA
>NW_007260571.1:106518-119514 GCF_000164805.1 Carlito syrichta | reverse complement strand
CAGACACAAGAAGAAATGTTCAACCTCATTAATCATCAGGGAGATGCAAATCAAAACCACACTGAGATACCACCTAACTCCAGTCAGAATGGCAGTTATCAACAACTCAAAAAATAACAGCTGCTGGAGAGGGTGTGGCAAAAAGGGAACACTTCTACACTGTTGGTGGGAGTGTAAACTAGTGCAACCTCTGTGGAAAGCAGTGTGGTGATTCCTAAAAGCTCTAAACATCAACCTCCCATATGACCCTGCAATCCCCCTACTGGGAATATACCCTGAAGAACACAAATCACTCTATAAAAAAGATACCTGCACACTAATGTTTATTGTAGCATTGTTCACAATAGCAAGAACCTGGAGCCAACCATGCTGTCCATCAAAAGAGAACTGGATTTAAAAAATGTGGTACATATACACGATGGAATACTATGCAGCCATAAAAAAGAACAAAATCATGAATTTTGCAGCAACCTGGATGGAGCTAGAGTCTATAATACTAAGTGACCTCTCACAGAAACAAAGATCTGAGTATCACATATTCTCACTCATATAGTAGACCTTGATCATCCAATGCACTACTATAAGAAAATGACTGACAGTGTTTGGAAACTATGGGGGGGGATGGTATTAATGGTAGTAAACATCTGTCAGGAGATGGGGAGACACCTGTTATCAACAAGGGGGCCTGAATGAAGCATATTTGTATACCTAACCCTTAACTGTACCCCACAATATCAAAATAAAAAATATCGATTAAAAAAAAATCACAGTGAGGTCCCATCCCCCTACCCAGGACGTCTTACAGCAATGGCCTTATATGAAAATACATGGAAATAAATTTAACCATAATTATAGACATAAGACATTCACTCTACCTGCAGCTTGGGAGAAAGGGCCAGGAGGAATTTGGGAGGCACTTATGACCTCAAGAGTTACAGCATGAGGGTGAAAAACATGATTTACACTCTCCCATGTTCACTGGAACCTCTGTGATAGAACGAATGAGTGCTGCTAAACTGTAGATTTTTCGACTAACTCTGTTCAAATAACACATCATGGAAAAATGTTCTCACTGCCTTGCATTGTCTGCCCTCTTCAGTTAGAATCACTGCTCAGGAGACAGCCCCAGACTGACAACCCTGGACTAGGAAGAGGCTCGAAGCCATCCGGGCAGCCCACCCTTGGGCTTCTTCCATGGCTCTGACCTTCAGCCCCAGGGCATCAGACCTGGCACCTGCTACTCAGAACATTCTATTCAACAGAACTAGAGGTTGGTAATGAAGATATTTGCAAGGTGGACTCTTTTTGTAATTTTTAAAAAAGTTTTGTTGAAGATTTTCTCTAATAACTTCTAAACACAACAGAGAATGTCTAAATCCACTGTCATGTCCTATGTGTGTAATAAGATTTCTACTGTTTTTCAGTGAGTGATAGACAGCAAGGGCTAAAAGTCCCTTCAAGTCCCTGAAAATGTCAATCCCTAGCTCTGTCTGAAGAACTGTTCTCCATAGTCACCTGCCCTATGACCACCTGGCCAGGAGCCTCTCACTGATCTTTAAATGTGTCTGAACTTTTATGCAGAAACAGCGCCCCATCAGTCACAGTTTTGTTGTTGCAGTTGCTGCTGTTTGTCTTGAGGCAGTCTCATTCTGTCATCTAGACTGTAGTACAATGGCATGGTGATGACCTCTACAGCCTCGACCTGCTGGGCTCAGGTAATCCTTCTGTCTCAGCCTTCCAAGTAGCTGGGACTACAGGTGTGCACACTACATCTGGTTAATTTCTTTATTTATTGTAGAGATGCGGTCTCGCCATGTTGCGCAAACTGGCCTCCACCTCCGGGCTCAGGCAATCCTCTTGCCTTAGCCTCCCAAGGTGTTGGGATTATAGGCCTGAGCCACCACCCCTGGCCTGTGTTTTGTTGTTATTGTTAGAAAGAAAGACTCCATGAAAAAAAATTAATGTGAAAGACAGAAATATAGAGCCAGAACCTTAAGTGGAAAGCTTGGGATACATAATAGGTAATAAAGGCAGAATTAAAATTCTTAAGGTATACCTTATTTGTATACATAAAGAATTCCCTGATTTATAGATTTTGTCATGAAAAAAAATGCACACATGTTGTGATGGTGAGTTTTAATTCTCAACTGGACTGGATGAGGTAAACCTAGAAAACTGATACAGCATGGTTGTGAGTGTGTCTGTGAGAGTGTTTCCAGAGACCAGCGTGTGAATGTGAGTGGACCTGGCAGGGAAGGCCCAGCCTCCACTGTGGGTTTGGACTTGAATCTGAAGAGAACAAAGACAGAAAAGGCCCACACACTCTTATGTCTGCTGCCCCGGCCCCTGGCCTTTGGAGTCCAGAACTTGCACGAGCACCCCTGCCTGCCCCCTGGTTCTCATGCCTGAGAGTTACAGCACCAGATGCCCTGGTTTGTCCCTGGTTCTGAGGCCTTTGGACTTGGACTGAGTCCAGTATCACAGGGTCTCCAGCTTACAGACAGCCTACCACAGGGCTTCTCAGCCTCCACAATCAAGTGAACCATCCCCTTAATCAATCCCCACTCATCTATCTGTCCATCTATCTCTTACTGAGTCTCTTTAGAGAGGCCTGGCTAATCGATATGTATTGACCCACATATATGTTTATACCATCACATTATTTACACATGTATGCATACATAATGTGTTTGTGTCTACAGAAAGAGAGAGGTAGGGAGACAGACAGACATTAAAGATGAGAGAAACGAGCATTTTAAGCCAAAAGTTGTGAATCAGCCCTATATCAGACTCGAAGTCCATGACAGGACAAATGGCTTTTCCCACAGCTGAGCCTCCATGCCTCAGTACATAGCAGTACATAACTTGATAAACACATTTGTTGAAGGACTAAACAGTATGATTTTTTTTCCCCTTTCTAAAGTCATCTCACATAAATAACATTAAAGAAATCATAACTCCAGTGGGCAAATTTATTCTTATTACTGTAAGTATTCACATTTTTAAATAATAATAGAAAACTATAAAATTGCATCAGGAAACAACTAGTTTTAAAGAAAAACCTTAATTGGCAAATTTGAAAACATCCTTTCCTGTTACCCAATAATTGTCTAATTAGAAGTCTCTGTTTTGAACCATGCTGCTATTTTTAAAAATATGTACTATGAGAAAGCGACATGTATTATGGTTAATATTAACAATTACACCTCCTGACTAAAAATTTAAGCCAATGGCAGATGTCAACCATAGTGTACTCAGCTTAGACTCAAAGAAAGGGCTATTGGATCCCATCAGAACAGACAAAAGTGATACTTGACTGAACCAAGTGAGAGCGTGAGATGGTTTTCCCAAGTAAAAAACCTAAGGCATAAAAAAGCGTTACAAAAATTGGTGACTTTATGAGTTTAAATCAAAGTTTCCATGGATAATCAAACAACTCTATATGTATGCATAGTCACACACTGCATAACGACATTTTGGTGAACAACAGAGCATACACACCACAGTGGTCCCACAAGGTTGCAATACGGCCTTTTTACTGCACCTTTTTAATTTTTACAGTCACAAATACTTTCCATTGTGTTCCAGCTGCCCAGTGTGTTCAGTACAGAAACCTGCTGTACAAGTTTGCATCCTAGAAGCAATAGGTCACAATGAATAGCCTGGGTGCATGGTAGGCTCTACCCCTCAGTTTGTGTAAATACACTCTATGATGTTTGCACAATGATAACATCACTGAAGAGTGCATTTCTTAGAACATACTCTACCACTAAGTGACACACACACACACACACACACACACACACACACACACACACACACACACATATATACAGATGTGACATTAAGGGAGGGAGTGAAATACCACGGATCATTTTTACTAACTCTAAATTTTATAGACTTGAGCTTTTTTTTTTTTCTTTTTTGAGTTGGAGTCTCACTCTGTTGCCCACACTGGAGTGCTCCCAGCCACCGCAGCCTCGATCTGCTGGGTTCCGGCGATCCTTCTGCCTCAGCCTTCTGAGTAGCCAGAATTACAGGCGCACGCTACCACGCCCAGCTAATTTTTTGATTTATTGTAGAGATGAGGTCTCGCCTGCCCAGGTGGGTCTCGAACCCGCGGGCTCAGGCAATCCACTCACCTCAGCCTCCCAAAGGCGTGGGATTACAGGCTGAGCCACCGAGCACAGCTGACTTGAGCTTATTATTTGCTGTGACTCTGATGATCTAATGAAAATGGGTGGTTTCTCAATTCAGAGGTAAGCATAAGATATAACTTTTGGCTTCCAGTGGGAAATAAACAAAGGCACATAGCATCAGGGCACAAATCATGTTCCTAGTGGCAGAAACCAGCCATCAGATTTCTGCCTCTGGCTTGCTGTCGCTATCAGCTGTGCAAAGATGACTCTAGTGACTAGGATAATACACTTGACATATTTATACCCTTCATGTTTTCTCTAATAAAAATAAGAAACATTAAACACAGTACGTGAGGCATAATCCTTTATGCTTAGGACGCTAAGATACAGTCCATAGAAAATCATGCAATGCAATTCCAACTTGGGAAAAAAAGTTTCCATTGTGCTCTAATCTCATGGATCCAAACTCCCAGGTTGCATCCCTGGATGCAATAAAATGGGTAACATCCTTCTAGTCATATGATCCCATAACCTGGGAAACTAACCTTTCTCCATGTTTATTTCTCCCACTCTATGCTGTCTGATAATGGTAGGCTCCTGACTTGGAGATCAGTTGTTTGTAGTGATCTGAATTTTGGTCCTTTCACTTTTTGTAAATGCAAATATTTGAAAATCGGTTTTAGACGGGCTCGGTGGCTCAGCCTGTAATCCCGCACCTTGGGAGGCTGAGGTGAGCGAATTGCCTGAGCCCGCGGGTTCGAGACCCACCTGGGCAACTTGGTGAGACCTCATCTCTACAGTAAATCAAAAAATTAGCTGAGTGTGGTAGCACACACCTGTAGTTCCAGTTACTTGGAAGGCTGAGGCAAGGATCACCAGAGCCCAGCAGGTCGAGGCTGTGGTGGCTGGAAACGGCCACTGCACTCCAGTCTGGGTGACAGAGTGAGACTCCAACTCAAAAAAAAAAAAAAGAAAATCGGTTTTAAACACAGAAAAAGAGAGGACACTATTAATAGAAGGAAAGGAATGAAATATGAAAATATTTCAGGGAAGATTCATTTTGGGGAAACTATAGGATTCCTACTGTTAGTCAATTTTTAAAAGAAAAACCAACAATTAGCATGTCATAGTCTTCACAAAGAGTTATGGCACTTGTCTCTTTCCATATTACAGTTTATGGATGTGAAATGTACTATTAGCAAAAGTACAGTAAAGCACAAAGTTAATATACTGTAGACTTGGGCTCTGCCTGTAAGGGGTTTACAATTCCAAAGATTACTGAATGTGTCTTTTATAGTATATATATTTTAAAAAGTGTGTGTGTGTGTGTGTGTGTGTGTGTGTGTATGTGTGTGTGTGTAGTGATAATGTAATCACACTCATTTTTAAACAGCAAACATTCCTTTTCAAAATAGTTACCCAAAGATACCATTATTCTAGCTATAAAGCTTCAGCATAACACATTTTTGGAACTCTTGTTTTAATTATCTTTAAAAATTGGTTATGAGCAACTAAAATAATTCACATTACTTTATAATAATACATCATCATACAGATTTTGGAGAGTAAACATTTAAATTTTCAAAAAGGTCTGGGTGTGGTGGCTCAGCTTGCAATCCCAACACTTTTTTGGAGACCGAGGTGAGAGGACTGCCTGAGCCCGGAGGTTTGAGATCAGCCCAGACAATGTGGTGAGACCTCATCTCTACAGTAAATCTCAAGACCAGCCAGGCGTGGTGGCATCTGTAGTTCCAGCTACTTGGAAGGCTGAGACAGAAGGATCACCTGAGCCCAGCAGGTCGAGGCTGCAGTGGTCATGAGTGTGCCCCTGAACTCCAGCCTGGGTGACAGAGAGAGACTCCAACTCAATAAACAAATAAATATATTTTCAAAAGGAATCTGATTAGAAAACCATGGCATGTGTGAGAAAAAAAAAACAGGTACATTAGGAGAGATGGGGACAGGATCAGGATAAAACAATAACAGATATGAAGTACTACTAACATATTAGGATACTAAGAAACCAGAGGGGAAATGTGCATCTTCTCGAATTTGGTAATAAAAAGGGAAGAGGTGATTCTATATACTGCACATATTTCAATAAAACACAAACATTAATACTGATACACCATCCTAGAGAGTTATTTTGTAACAAAGTAATGCCATAACAATCTCAACATAGAGATAACTTACTAAGAAATGTCACCTCAAGGCAACTTAGTCGATTGAATTCAAGTTCTGAAGATATTTTTGAAAAATATATTTCTATTTTACTATTAATAAAAGCATATTTAAAATTTTTAAACCATGAAAAAGAGTTATCTATAAAACCAAAAACTTACTGTCCATTTTCTTCTTTATGATTAAAAACAGGTTATGGTTGAAAATACTCTTGTGCCAAGGATCACTATAAAAACTATACAATATTCAGAAAGCACTATAAACATAGCTGTGAATTTGGACCACAGATTCCACTGTGACTACTGTATCAAAGGAAAAGTGTTATTTTTATATGTTATTTCTACGCGTGGTAGAGTGACTTGGCACAACACATTGCTGTTCTGCCTGTCTAACATCCGTGTCTTTTTCTTTAGGTCATTTTTTTCCCTTTGGAAGTTAATCCCTTTCCTGTAAGAGGACATGCTGGAGGGACAGTCAATCAAAGAGCCCCACATTCTCTTGACCAGGGAATGGACAAAGTTTAGCTCAAGAATGAGGCTAACAAAACTTTCTCCTGAAAGCTGACGTGTGAATAAACATCATGTGAGCTCAAAGTCCAAAAACTCATTCACCCTGATGCTGACAACCAAAAAAAACATCTACTGAGTTTCTGCAGTCTTCCTCACTAAATCTGCTATTTCCTCTTCCTCTTCATGGCTGCCAGCTGTTTTTAGGTCTTGGCACATAGAAAAACTTAACATCTGCATGGTACTGGGGTGAGAGGACTAGACTGGTCACAGGCTAGAAGCAATGGGCTAGATCCTCTCTGCCCCAGCGCTTGACCGGTTGACCCCAGACTCACAACTCTTACCCGTCCTAAGCATACAACTGGCGTCAACACAGTTCTACAGAATCTGATTCTCCAGGTTATACTCAAACTGAAAGCTACAAGATATCCTTTCAAATAAACCACTCCTCTACTTAACTTTCAGTAATTTTTTGTGACTTGCAGTTAAATTACTGATGCAGATGTCAAGAGAAAAACAGTGGAGAACATGGTAATGATGATGGCAATGGATGATGATGCTGATAGGAGGGAGGAAGGAAGGAAGGAAGGGAGGAAGGAAGGCAGACAGGCAGGAAGGAAGAAGAGGAAAGTCTAGACTATAAGGAACTTTACAAACAAGCCTACCGGACTGATTCATTTAAATTGTGTGAATGTAGGTTTTAATGTCTAATTACATCTTTTATGCTTAATAGTTATCTGTTTCTCATGTTTAGTAACTCTCTTAGAATGCTACTTTTTAGTATCTCTTAGATTTATATATAATTATACTTTGTAAAATGTCAATGTTAAAAATTTAGGTTTAGGCCGGGCTCAGTGGCTCAAGCCTATAATCCCAGCACTTTGGGAGGCTGAGGCGAGAGGATTGCCTGAGTCCACAAGTTCGAGACCAGCCTGGGCAACATGGTGAGATCTTGTCTCTACAATAAATCAAAAAAATTAACTGGATGTGGTGGCACACACCTGTAGCTCCTGCTACTTGGAAGGCTGAGATGGAAGGATCACCTGAGCTCAGCAGGCTGAGGTTGTGATGGCTGGGAGCGTGCCACTGCACTCCAGCTTGGACAGCACAGTGAGACGAGAACTCAAAAAGAAAAAAAAAGTTAGGCTTAGATTATTTTAAACATTATTTTAAACAGCATCTTTGCAATATAAGTAACCATCTTAGAGAGTGGCCATATTTATTATGCAAAGTACATGCTTTATTTAGGTTTTATTCATTTGGTGCTTTTGAACATAATTTAAAATGTTTTCTGCTTTTTATTCACTTCAGAAAACTAAGTTTGCAAAATTTGTTAAAATGACTTGTCAAAATGTGGTTTTAAATTGAGATGCCAGTGAATGGGGAGTTAAGGTACTTTCTTCTTATTATTTTATAAACATTTTCAGCTCATGACACAATCTTAGTCATCAAATGCTAATGCTGAAAATAATCTGAGTGATCTCAGCAGTAACATTGTCTGGGCTTGAATTTCTCCAGAAACTCCTCAATTTGCCACATCATTTGATATAGAAAAAAATAAGTTCCAATATTGTATGAAGTAAGTTTTTGTTACCTTAAAATGCAACTTCAGTATGAGCTTTGGAATCGGGTGGCTTCAAGTCAGCCTCTAGTTCTTCTGCACACTAGTTGTGCAAACATGAACAAGTTACATGACCTATGTGAGACTCAACCTCTTCATCTATAAAATGAGGACATAACAGTACACACCTAGAAGTAATGATGGGACGCTTAAGTGAAATAATACACATAAGCTCTTAACATGATGGCTACAGGAAGCATTCTATATGATAGCTAAATTTTGGCATAAAATTGAGTTTCTGCCCTCTATCAATTCAAATTCTTCATTTGCTTGTAGTCGTTTTTAAATGTTTATGTGATAAAGACCTCCACTGGCTTGTATTCACCAGCAGTGGAGTCTAACAAGTTACCAACACAACCAAAAACTTGTATACAGTTTATATTGAAGTATTTTTGTGTGTTAGATTTGATTCTTAATGACCTCTATCGTTACCTTGAAAAATTATAAATGAGAGAACCAACCATCTGCTGACATTGGATACTGCAAACACCACACACACAGAAAGAAGATGGTCTGTCAGACACTGAAAGCAGTTTTTCATGAGAACAGAGAGTATGAGCGACATTTGAAAATTCAGGCAAGGAGGGAAAGTTGTCCCTTAATTATGCATAACCTCTTTGACTTGTACAATCAACATATGGCAGAAGGGGGAAATGCTAATCACAGAAAAGACACATGATTCACACCCTCTTCAGGATCAGATTGCCTCAAAATGAAGAGCATTTGGTTAAAAATAACATCTTCATAGAATCCTGCCTTCTGTACATGTCGCTGTGACAGACTATGTCCTGAAGACATCTGAAATAAGTTGATACTATCCTCCAACCTTGAACAGCATGCTGTCATACACAATCAAATGATAAAACATCAATTAAGCAATCTGTTATATTTGCATGCACTTTTCTGAATTGTTGTAAAAAGCTTCACATTCCCATGGCTATTGACATCCAACAGATGAGTCAGAGCTCAAATTAGTTAATAGAGTAAATAGCTTACTTTTGACAATATGAATCCTAGGTTTATTTTTGTTTTGTTTTGTTTTGATTTTAGTTGGAGTCTCCCTCTATCTCCCAGACTGGAGTGCAGTGTCATGCTCCCAGCCACTGCAGCCTCAACCAGTTGGGATCCGGCAATCTTTCTGCCTTAGCCTTCCAAGTAGCCAGAAATACAGGCACGTGCTACCATGCCCAGCTATGTTTTCTTTGATTTATTGTAGAGAAGAGGTCTCACCAAGTTGCTCAGGTGGGTCTCGAACCCGTGGGCTCAGGCAATCCACTCACCTCGGGCTCCCAAAGTGCTGGGATGACAGGCTGAGCCACCGAGCCCGGCCAGAGACCTAAGTTTTTAAATAGCAAAGTAAAACAGAATTCCTTCCAAAAATGGAAGATTAACTCCAACGATTTTTAATACAAAGAATCTGGAATCTACAAAGTTAAATGACTTAACCAAGGACACCACCTACTTAGTCGTGAAGCCAAACAAGACTCCTAATCCCTCAAAACAACCAGAGGAGCAATTCTTAAGTAGTTGTCACATAATTCCTGAGCAAATGAACAATCCACGCACTCGCTATAAACCATAATGACTGCCACTATGACTCCGAAGTGCTTCACACCATCATCCACAGTGAGCCTTCGCGCCCCAAGTGGGCTACATGGATGAGGAGTTGGGCCTGGAGACATTCAGTGACTTGCCCAGGGACACACACATGGCTGGAAATTGAGCTTGCACAAGCCTGCTCTATCTGCTGTGCGATGTGAACTCTCGCAGGATGTGATTCGCACTGACCACACTGTATTCACTGCATCTTCTCTGTGTTGTGGCCTGGATGGGCCCAAACCCAACTCTGCACTCAACAATAAAATGCAGTTTCTGGTCTCAAAATGGCCTCATTCATTCCCATCAGGAAGCAGCAGATATACAGAAAGACCCTCACCCTCCCAGCACTACCCTCTCTCCCTTCAGAAGGAAATAAACTCTGGTATTCCTCTCCTCCCTTTTCCTTCTCATGGCTCATCAAGAAGCGTGATCAGAATTGGAGAAGGCAGGCACGGGCCTGTGTGCAGACTAAACACTTATTGCAAAAGCTAGAATTCATCTCTTTTCCTTCCTCTGTTTAATAAAACATAATGAAATTAAGATTGAGGCTGGAACTTCACAGCCACAATTCTGTGAGGCACATAAAACATGTACCATATAAAAATGTGTGACATCACAATTTTACGAGTGCTAGGAGTCAATACCAGAAGTAAAGATTCATCAGTGGGAAGAAGTGATGCCACTGTGGTCTACACTTCTAGGCTTCAGTGAACACACCAGCTAGAATGTCAAGAACACTGGCTGGGAGGTGGTGACAGCAACTGGTGGGAAAGGGACAGTGTTCAGGTAAGAAGCAAAGTCAGACCTAAACAAGAGGCTCACTGCCCCCTCAGACTGCTACCAAGTCTCACTCTGCACCACTGTGTATGCAATATTGAGAAAGTGAGGGACATGGAAAAACTAAAGTGAAGAAGATGGACAGAATGCCACCCTCACAGAATTAGCATTCCAACTGAATAACAGCATCATTTCAGAGCAACACCCATGCAGTCAGGTGCTTGCAACAACGTCTCACCTTATAAGTCATCCTTTAAAATGCAAGCAATTCGAAGAGAAGGTTTTCAAGCAGCAAGATAATTTACCTTCCATGGCAGGTAATTAAGTTACACTCTCATATTTTTTCTTCGTGAACTATGAGCAAGAATGCAATTTTAAAAGTATAAAGCCCTCACCTTTATACTTAAAATTTTTTAATGCGAATGATTGCCGCAGGGTTCGTGTCAGCCTCACTCAGAGCCCACCCTCTGCCTCCTCCCCAAGAGTACAATCAGGTCGCTCTTTTGGATGGCCTGCCTTCAATGGCTGACACACAAGGCACTGACAGAAATGCCTTTGAGATGAAGGAGTCACAATCACAAGCTCGGTCACTGTTAGGGGCACAGCACCCCCAGTCGCCCCTCTTTGTTTATACGTGGCTTACACAGAGAGAAAAGCCAGATCCGATTTTACAGTGGCAGCTATCTGTGCTTTGGGGTGCAGTAAAGGGTTAACAAATAAGTAATAAATTAACAAGTGAATAAATAAAATTACTCAATCAATCCTCAAGAAAGGATTAGCAAGCTGATCCCTGAATGAGAGTCAGGATATGTGCAGACATGAATTTTCTTTTCTTTTCTTTTTAAATATTTTTATTACGTCTTTTGGGGGTACAGTTAAGGGTTAGGTGTACAATTACGTATCATTCAGGCACCCTGTTGATAAGAGGTGTTTCCCCGTCCCCAGACAGATATTTGTTACTGGTAGTCTCATCTCCCTCCCACCCCATAGTTTCCCAGTACTGTCAGTCATTTTCTTATAGTATTACAGTGGATGTTCAAGGTCCATTATATGAGTGAGAACATGTGATACTCGGGTCTTCGTTTCTGTGAGAGGTCACTCACTATTATAGACCATAGTTCCATTCAGGTTGCTGCAAAATTCATGATTTTGATCTTTTTTACGGCTGCATAGTATTCCATCATGCATATGCACCACATTTTTTAAATCCAGTCCTCTTTTGATGGGCAGCATGGCTGTTTCCGGGTTCTTGCTATTGTGAACAATGCTGCGATAAACATACATGGGCAGGTATCTTTTTTATAGAGTGATTTGAGTTCTTCAAGGTATATTCCCAGTAGGGGGATTGCGGGGTTATATGGAAGGTCGATTTTTAGAGCTTTTAGGAATCGCCACACTGCTTTCCACAGAGGTTGCACTAGTTTACACTCCAACCAACAGTGTAGAAGTGTTCCCTTTTTGCCACACCCTCTCCAGCAAATGTTATTTTTTGAGTAGTTGATAATTGCCATTCTGACTGGAGTTAGGTGGTATCTCAGTGTGGTTTTGATTTGCATCTCCCTGATGATTAGTGAGGTTGAGCATTTCTTCACGTGTTTGTTGCTGCTCACATGTCTTCTTTTGTGAAGTGTCTGTTCATATCTTTTGCCCATTTTATAATGGGGTTGTTTGTTTTTTTCATTTCAGCACATTTGAGTTCCTTGTAGATCCAGGATGTTAAGCCTTTGTCAGACCTATTGTTGGCAAAAACTTTTTCCCAGTCTGTAGGCTGTCTCCCTGCTTTCTTGATGGTTTCTTTGACTTTGCAGAAGCTTGTCAGTATAATAAGGTCTCACTTCTCTATCTTCTCTCTTATGACCTGTGGGTTTCGGGTTTTGTTCAGGAAATGGATGCCAGTTCCGATTTCCATGAGGATATTTCCTTCCTTTTCTAAGGTTCTTATGGTTTGAGGTTTTACATTTAGGCCTCTGATCCATTTGGAGTTAACCTTTGTGCATGAGGATAGATACGGGTCCAGTTTCAATCTTCTGCATGTGGTCAGCCAGTTTTCCCAGCACCATTTACTGAATAGGTTTCTCCTCTCCCCAGTGGTAGGTGGTGGGGGCTTTGTTGAAGATGAGTTAGGTGGGAAATTGAGGTTTTGCTTCTGGAATCTCAATTCTATTCCATTGAT
>NW_007260571.1:42079-106250 GCF_000164805.1 Carlito syrichta | reverse complement strand
TTCTGCATCTAATGATATGTTCATGTGGTTTTTGTTTTGACATCTGTTGATGTATTTAATTACATTTATGGTTTTACGAATGTTGAACCAGCCTTGCATCCCAGGAATGAGGCCTACTTGGTCATGATGGATGATTTTTGAGATGTATTGTTGAATCCGGTTTCCTAGGATCTTGTTGAGAATTTTAGCATCTATGTTCATCAAAGATATTGGCCTGTAGTTCTCTTTCTTTGTTGGATCTTTACCTGGCTTGGGTATCAATGTGATGTTGGCTTCATAAAATGATTTGGGGAGAGTTCCATCTTTTTCAATCGCCTGTAATACCTTCAGTAGGATTGGTATCAGCTCCTCCTTAAATGTCTTGTAGAATTCTGCTGAAAAGCCATCTGGACCAGGGCTTTTTTTTGGAGGTAGTTTTCTTATTACGTAGTCGATTTCCTTGATTATTATTGGTCTATTCGGGGTCTCAATTTCTTCTTGTTCCAACCTAGGTATGTTGCGTGATGTCAGAAAGTCCTCCATTTCCTTAAGGTTTTCAAGTTTGTTTCCATACAAGTGTAAGTAGTAGTCTCTAATGATCTTTTGTATTTTCTCAGGGTCAGATGTGACTTCATCTTTTGTGTTTCTGATTGTGCTTATTTGGTTTTTTTCTCTTTTTTTCCTTGGTCAGTCTAGCTAGGGGACGATCGATCTTGTTTATCCTTTCGAAGAACCAGCTTTTTCTTTCATTGATTTTTTTGTATTATCTTTTTGTCTTCTATGTCCTGGATTTGGGCTTTTATTTTGGTGATCTGGATTCTTCTGCTGAAATTATGGTTTTTGTGGTCTTGGTTTTCCAACTTCTTTAGGTGGCTTGTTAGGTTGTGAATTTGTGCTCCTTCCATTTTCTTCAGGTGTGTTTGTAGGGATATAAATTCTCCTCTTACTACAGCTTTCAGGGCATCCCAGAGATTTTGGTAAGATGTTTCTTAATTTTCATTTGTTTCCAGGTATCTTTTGATCCCTGTTTTGATTTCATCATTGATCCAGGAGTTGTTTAGCATCATGTTGTTTAGTGTCCATGTCTTTGTGGGTTTTGGGGGGACTTTGTTGGTGTCAATGTTTATTTTTATTCCACTGTGGTCTGAGAAGGTGCATGGTAGAATTTCAGTCCTTTTAAATTTGCTTATGCTTGATTTATGGCTGAGTATGTGGTCAATCTTAGAATATATTCCATGTGTTGATGAGTAGAATGTGTATTCTGTGGTCTTTGGATGGAGTGTTCTGTAGGTAACAATTAAGTCCATTTGGTCCAAAGTCACATTGAGGTTCCGGATCTCCTTGCTGAATTTTTGTCCTGATGATCTGTCTAGGGTTGTGAGTGGGGTATTATAGTCCCAAGTTATGATGGTGTTAGAGTCAATATCTTTCTTTAGTTTTCTTAGAAGTTGCTTTATGAAAGTTGGCACACTTATGTTGGGTGCATATATGTTTAGGATAGATATTTCTTGTTGATGGATTGAGCCTTTTATCATTATGTAGTGGCCTTCTGTATCTTTTTTTATTTTTAATAGCTTGAAGGGTATTTTGTCTGAAATTAAAATCGTTACTCCTCCTTTTTATTGTATTCCATTCGCCCGAAAGTTTGTTTCCCATTCTCTTATTTTGAATCTGTGGGTGTCCTTTCTAGTGAGGTGAGTCTCTTGAAGGCAATAGATTGTTCCCTGATGATATTTTATCCATTTTGTCATTTTATGTCTTTTCAGTGGTGCATTTAGTCCATTCACACTTAGACTAATAATTGAAATGCAAGAGTTGATCCCTGTCATAAGGTTCTTACAGAGTTGTTCCTGTTTGTTTGTTGTCTTTCTTTGGGTTCTGGAGTTGGCTCATGTGTGTTTTTAATCTTTTGCCTGTACTCATGTGAAGAATGTTGTTGTTCTTTTTTCTTTTTCTTTTGTGTTCAGTACTTTCTTAATTGTTTCTTGTAGAGGTGGTCTGGTGGCAGTATAGGTTCTTAGGGATTGGATATCTGGAAAAGATTTCAATTCTCCCTCACTAATGAGCTTAGTTTGGCTGGGTAGGTTATTCTTGGTTGAAATTGTTTATCTTTTAGAACTTTGAAGGTAGGGCTCCAGGCTCTCCTTGCCTGAAGGGTTTCTGTGGATAAATCTGCTGCTATTCTCATTGGTTTTCCCTGGTAGGTAGTCTGTCCTTTTTCTCTTGCTGCCTTTAGGATTTTTTCTTTCATAGCTACTTTGTTTTGTTTATGCAAATTATTATGTGTCTGGGAGTTGGTCTTCTCATTTGTTGTCTTGCAGGGGTTCTCTGAATCTCTTGTATTTGAATTTTTTCATCCTTGATGAGATGAGGGAAGTTTTCTTGAATGATTTCATGAAATGTTTGTTCCAGTGTGGCTTCTGTTTCTCTCTCTGCCTCAGGAAGCCCAATTACTCTTAGGTTTGTTCTCTTGAAGTGATCATTCATCTCTTGCAGGTTTTGTTCTGTCTTTTGACAGTTTGGGTTAGTTCTATGTTTTGGTCTTCGAGCTCTGAGATTCTTTCTTCTGCTTGGCTGATTCTGCTTTCCATGCTTATTAGTCTGTTATTCATTTCCATCATGGTATTCTTTACTGCTGTCATTTCTGACATCAGCTCCTTCCTATTTTCCTCTTGTCTTTCCTCAATTTTTAAAATTCTCTCCAGTAATGTCTTGATGTCTGGGTTTGTTGCATGTAACTAGTTATTCTGGGGGCTCTTCATTGTTTATGTTCCAGAATCTGTTTCCTCAGTGTCAGACCTCCCAGGGGTCTGTGTGAGACCTGTATTCTTCTTTTGGTTTTTCTTCATTGTGCGGTTTATACCCCTCCCTACTTTTTCCTTCCCTCCATGTCACTGTCTTCTTTAATCTGTTATTCAGTGGTAAACAGATTGGTTTTACTTCTGTTTGTTCAATCTCCTATTCTTTATGTATACCCTCTTACTTTGTTCAATTCTGGAGTTGCACTGTAGGTTGGGGGTGGTCCTTTTTGCTGTTTTGAGATTTACTTAAGGGGGAACTGTGATTCAAAATCTATCTGCAGGTCCTGGTATTTTCTGACAGGTGTGTGGATAATCTGGAACCCACTTCCCACTGCCTTGGAATCTGTCCATGCAGTGGGGCTGTAGGTTTACTCCCTGAAATAAAATGTGGTTAGCAGAGGGGAGAGAATGGAGCAGACAGTGGGTTGAAGAGGGGGGTGGAGAGATAGAGGAGTAAGGGGAGAAACAAACAAGTGTGCCAACAAATAAAGAGAGAGGCCTATACTGAAACAGATAAAAACAATAGACCACAGGTACAGATGAACCAACTCTCATACAAAAAATAAAATAAAACATATAGTGATGCCAACATACAAGCTAACCAACCACCTTATTAGTGTGCTGTTCCTCTATACAAAGATATGGTTTACAGAGAGAAGAAAAGAGAAGAAAAGGAAGAGGAAAAAAGAATAAAAGGAACAATACAGTAGGAATAGAATTAAGTCATTAAACTAACAGAACCAGTGAAGCACACTCTGAGACATTTCGTTTAAGTCCAATGTCCTTTCAGTTCTGATTTCTAGTTTTCTTTTCAAGCTGGTATATTAGTTTGCAGTTAGGGTCAGTTGCCCCTGGTCTACTGTGAAGGACAGTTGAGATCACCCACCATTCACCACTCTGGCCTATGTCTCTTTCAAGCTTGTTTCTCCCGTTTTGGTGTTGTTGCCTTGAATCGCCAGCAAGTGGTGCTATCTCAGCTGCTCGCCCCAGAGGGGGTGGGGCCAGACAGGAATGGCAGAGGCTGAAGATGGCTGCCTGCCTCAGGACAGACGGCAGGGGACTTACAGTGGGCAGGACGTCTCGGTCACAGGAGAGGTGGCAGCGATCCCAGCAGATCTTCCTTGAAGTGGTTTCAAGGACTGAAGTGGATCGCCTCCGGCCCGGGTGGTGTGATGTGCTATGGCCGCCACGGAGGCTGTGGTAGTGGCGGCTGCAGGGGTGGGGGGTGAGGGCGCCTGTGGCGGTGGCGGCAGTGGCACTGTTTGCACTCCAGTGACTGTCCAGTCTGCTGCGATGCCCCAGCGGTGGCAATGGCCGAGCTCCATATGAAAAGCAGGCTGCGATGTTGGGGTCTGCAGCCCCTGGGGCAAGAGTCAGAGACCCACTGCAGTTCTCCTTTGCAGAGGGTTTCACAGACCGGGTTGTCCCGTCACCATCTTGCCACTTCTCCAGACATGAACTTTTCAACTATTCTGTAACATAAAAGTTAAAGGACAGCTCCTCCCAAAATGTTAATTCATAGAACAACTTTCTCAGGTGTGGCATTATCTAACTCACAGGACATTTAGCAATGTTTAGAAATATTTTTTGTAGCCACAACTGAGGATGGAGAAGGAGACGGAGGTGGGAAGCTGCCTGGGTAGAGACCAGGGATGCTGTGACACATCCTAAAATATATAGGGCAACCCCACAATAAATAAGTATCTGGTCCAAACTGTAAACACATAGTGCAAAAGACTGAGAAGCTTTAGCCTATGGCTGTCACTGATTTTCAAGACTGTGGTTCCAGACAGTCTACCAATTTCACTGAACACACAAATATCTCAAAATCACTACAGCTATTCAGACACATACACACACACACACACACACACACACACACACCTCAAGCAGGATCTGTTTACATTAGAACAATCACAACAGGTATGTTCATCTCCATTCTTTTTCATTCACTTCCTTGGCATCAATCATTGTCATTATACTAATGACACCCAGGGCTGCCACTTGGCACGAGGGCCTCTCCAAGATATCACACCACGTGCTGGACACTGCACACCTTCCCACATGCGGTGCTAACAACAATCTCCCATCACGCTGCAACACTGCTGTATTTTGCACATTATTGGCACTTGACTCAAACATTGAATACTGAGTGAGTTAATCTTTTTTTGAGCCAGTTTATAAACGATGAGAATAAATTCTAAGCTCCAAAAATACTAGAGAAAAGCAAAACAAAGCAACGTACCACAAAATGTAGGTCAGTATAAAAAGCAGCGTATTTGGAAACGTATCGCATGTCCAAAAAACAGAAACAGAGATCCAAAGAGAACCAGAGACATCCCAAGACAAGGATTCAACAGTGGAAAAGACAGCGCGATAACAGATGACACTGAACACAGGTGCTGACTCTGAGAAAAGACTGCTGCATTTAGCAATCAAGTCTCATAAACACAAATATCTCAAAGCACTGGAAAGAAGAAAGGAAAAATAAATAAAGGAGGAAAGTTCAGTAGGAAAGTTAGGTTGTTGTCTGCTAGTTTTTGCTAACAGCTGTATAGAGTTGAAGTTTGCAGCATTCACGTATATAATCTTATTTTATTCTCTGAAAAACTCTGGGGCAAAGAGGTCTTATAACCCCTGGGCAATGATACTGGGAACTCCCACTGACAAGACATCATAGGTTTTTAAATAGCAACTTAGTGACAGCTATGGATCATTCTGAACATTAAGTAGCCAAAAGGATCAAAATCACCTGATCACAGCCAGTGTGAAAGTCCTCATCATCTCACAGACTTCCTTCATGCAGTCATCAGCAACAGTCCACAATGGTCATTCCCTGAGGAGCTGCTATTTCGGAACAGAGCAGGGGTCACTACCAGAACCATTTCTATTCACTTCACCTCCCTGATAACGAATTAATCACCTGCTGACATTCATCCACAGTCTCCAAAGTACAGACAATATGCTTCCTTGTCATAAGTGATTCACTACGCCTGTTTTAGAGATAAGATTCTGGAAGCTTTAAGTGAAGCGTAATGACTCTTCAAGTGAATCACAGGACTCAGAATCTAAACTCTCATCAACAGTTTCCCTTCTGTATCTCAATTAACTCACCTGTAACACAGCATTGAAAAATTGACAATTCTGTTTATAAAAATGTGTGGAGATCAGGTTTTCTCATTGCCACAATGTTCAGGATGTGACTGAGTATTCCTCTTGTGTGACACAACAACTCGGGTCTAAACAATAAGATTTAGCAGGACAGTATTTTTGAAATATTATTAGATTTGTTATTAATCTTACTGATTTTGTTACTTTACCCGGTAAAGCTGAGCACACTTTGGCTTTGCGGGGCAGGCAGATATCGCCAAGAATGAAGAACAAAATTATTGTTCAATTCTGATTTTCCAAATAGAATTTTAAGAATAAGAATAGCAGAAACAACTGTCTTGAAACACAGATTCTCTATTGCAGGAGTGTGGGAGAAAAATGGTTTTGTCTGATGGTCCAAAAGCACATGGCTTGCCAGAACTTCAGAACTGAGAGGTTACTTAAATGGAATATTATGCAGCCAAAAAGAAGGACAAACATATGGATTTTTTAGCAACTTGGATGGATTTGGAGTCGATCATACTCAGTGATTTATCACAGAAACATAGAACTGAGTTCCATATGTTCTCACTCATAAACTGACCTTTAGCAATTACAATGCTATTAGAAAGCAATTGGCAATAGTAGGAAACTGTCAGGGGAGGGGGAGGGTGGGCATGGCAGTTGAGGGAAACTGCTGGGGGAGGGAGGGGCATACTTCATCAACAAAGGGGCCTGCATGATCAATGTTTATGTACCTAACCCTGAAATGTACCCTACATCTTTATAATAAAAATTTTTAAAAAAGAAAGTTACTCATAGACATAGCAACAGTTGGATATTAGAGAATTTTCCTAGGCTCAAGGAAAAGAGACATAAGTTTGACTGGCCAATAGGAAGAGGCGCCTAACTTGAGTGTAGACACTGTCTGGTCCTTGAAGGTGTATGTGGGTGTGAATATGTGTGAATAGGGTGGACAAAAGTAGGGTGGTGACAGTGCGAAAAGCTCAGATAGACTAAGGGGCCATCCATAAATATTAGCTTGTGCCCAGCTTCTGAACCCTCTGAGAGAACCATTTTGATGGGTCCTCTAATCCAGTGTGAGGTAGACAGCATAGAGTATGAGTGGTGAAGTTGGCCAGGGCAGAATGGGGCTGAGAGCTCTGCCTGGCCCTGTCTTCCTCAACTCCAGTGGAATGCCAATGAAATCCAACAATATTCCCAGGGTCCCCCTTCAAGTGATGCCTGGCAGGACTTTCGCTGCAGCAGTGGGGTTCCCGAGCAAGGAGAAGCATGGGGCCAGTCAACAGAAGAGCAAGGTGTCCCATGGTTTTACCTTATCTTAAAAAGTCAACTGTATGATGCTCCAGCTGTCATCCAGCAATAGAGAATAACAGGAAGATGAAGCCCAAAGCCCAAGCAGGATAAGGCACATAGGAGAGGCCAGGGAGGACCAGGGAGCCATGGACTGGATGAACACCTTCCTCCTTCCAACGCCTTCCCTACATTGAGAAAGTCACTATTCTGTACACCCACAGGAGTATCCATTTTATGCTGACTAACAAGTCACAATTTTCACAGGTGAGAGAATCATAAATTATTACAACATCAAGATCATCTTTCAGTGTGATTGTAGCGTGTTGGTCTTCAAATGTCTTCCTTTCTCTCTTTTATTTTTAACCAGATAGCACACACCTCTCTTCTACTGAATTCTTTACACCTGACATAGTGTACAAGGACCATGACATAAAAGTGTTGCTCATTCTTCATGGGGTTCTTCTAACACAACCCGGAAGTCAACATTTTGTCTGACAGTACAGAGCACTACACTACGGAATCATTTGCCATTCTGATTATTCCAATTCCATTAGACTCAACTAGTCTTGCAACTAGTATAAGTAAGAACACCATCAGAACCTAACATAATCTCCATCATGTTTTTACCAGATATCTGAAAGTTAACAAGTTATTTAGGTCCAGCAAAAAGGGAAGCTCAAAAAGCTACAAATGAATGTGTTCTAACTTCTGACTTTGGCTACTTTTTGTTTCCTGGGCTTTGGGAGGCATTTTTTTTTCTTTTCCTACTGAAAACCTTTCTTACAAAAGACGGTGCCCCTGTAGTTATTTCTTCAAATCTCTGCATTCCCATTACAACTTTTTTCATAAACATTTCATTTGCGTTGTCAGAAAAGACTTCTGAAATTGTCGGGTTGCTTATCTGTCTCTCCCACTAAGATGGTGCAACCTTTCAATTCCCGGTCTCTTGCTAGGCTAACTTTTGTTGTCAAAGTAGAAAACATTGCTCTAAGTACCTCATATGTGTTAAAATTCAGTTTATCCTAAAAATAACAGGGCAAAAGGACCTCTATTATTGTCTCCATTTTACAGATGAAGAAACTGACAAACAGAGAGGCAGAACAAACAGCAGAATCAAGAGTCTCACTAGCTGGCTGGCTCCACAGTGGATGCTCAATAAAAGTGTGTTAAATGGAACTGAATCCAACCTGGAAAAACCATGATTCAGAAATCCAGAGTTCTTTTCTTCCAGACACTGCCTTTGGTCAGCACATTTTAAGCCCATATTCCATGAGAATCCAATTAAAGAAACACTGCATCTTTTGTTCAAATAATATGCTATGTTACAGACATCTTTCTTCTGTTGCCATACTCCTTTACTCTTTCCAAGATACCATTATTTTCTTGAGCCAAAAATCATTATAACATAATGGTTTTTGTCAGCTTCCACAAGGCTAGCTTTTTGGTAGAGAAGAATCTAATTCTTTCCATGAGGTGTTATCTGTTACTATTAAGAGCAGACCCACACATACATAAAGTACCAACCACACAAAAAAAACGCCTGTTACCCATTTATCCCTTGGGGCAAAAACAATACTATTCTCTATTTAAATAACAACAACAACAAAAAGTGCCTGATTCTTTTAACAATGATTTAACTGATCTTTTTTTTAATAATTAAGTTGGAGTCCTTCAAGATTTGATTTATGAAATCCTTCTTGAATCTCTAAAAAATAATACCTCAAAGGGAAACAACTTGCTAAGTTTCCTGAAATTATTCATTGCCTAGTAATTACTTCCACTATCAGACACACCTCTAGGCATGCTGTGTTAGGATTTAAGACACACAAATACACACACACATACATCGCCAGGTTGTGCCCCTCCCTCTCGACGCCCCTCCATCCTTCTTCACGTCCACCTGCCTTTCCCATACACCCATACTAAACACGAACTTCTCGGTCACATGATAACCCAGTCGCTTCTGCTGCCATTTTCTAAGACTCATGTTAAAGACCAGGAGACAGTGCATTCTCTTTTAGAAACATGCAAATCGTTAGGGCTTGTGGTTTCTTGTTATCTCTGTATACTGAAGTCAAAGAAAAGTGACCTGCTCATTTGTCTTTAGGCAAATTATAAGAACAGCCAAATATAAATTTAGCCCTCCTATTTCTAGGTACCAGTATTTACACAGAAACACATTTCAAGTAAGATATTTAAATAATATAAATACTTTAGAACTTTTCTCATTCATTCTTAGCCACTGGCAAAAAATAATTTAGTCTGGTGAAGTGTTCTAGCTACCCTGAATCTTTTATATCAGATATATACTGACTCAACTTTCTCCATCACCTCATCAGGGAGTAAAGTCTGTCAGGAACCATGGGGCTCCCCACTCATCCCCCTTCCTCTGACTGGGACACTCCCACCTTTGGGTTTATAGCTGTTGACAACCCAGCCTTCAAGACGGTGCTGAAAAATAAAACCTAGGAAGCTTTTGCCTGGGAATGAGTTCTCTCTGCATCATTCTCCTGCCATCCTCGTCCTTCTAGCGGGGCCTCAGTGCTAGGTCATACTCCATTTGCTTTGTCTCTTTGTACCTAAGTGTATCCTGTTGCCCAGTCTCGGATGGATTCGGTTGTCCAGTAAGTCTGTGGCTGGGATGTGGCTCTCAAGGACTGACATTCTATGCCTGAGTCCATTCTCTCTTAACCCTTCACTGAGAGCTAGAATCCTCTGCTTGATCAAAAGACACCAACCTTCTCTGCCTACCAAGACATTCTGCACCCTGACCCCTATCTGAATACTACAGATCTGCCTTTACCTTTGATTGATTTGGTCTTGGGAGACCTACCCAGACGTTACACTTTATCTGTTCTTGTCCACTTATCCTGATACCTCATTACCAGTGTACTATCTCTGGAAAGCCTACATGTTCAAGTTTCCATTACTACACCCTAGATGCACCAGAGATGTTCCTTGGTGACCCCAGCCTGGTTACCAACCAGCACCACACTCCTCGCCAACGATGCCTGCTTCTGGAATAAGCCCCTGGTAATTATGAGGAATGTGACCAACAATACACTGGCCAAACCAACACACTTCTGAGAAGGGAGCACTAGGCATAATTGTTTTGAGATAGTAATTATGTCAGGCAAACTGGGATGTGTAGTCACCCTAAAAAGAACTGAGTCAATGGTGAGCAGCTGACCAAAACCAAGCCAAAACAAAAAGACTCAACTGTGGGCTGGCCAGCAACCTACAACTTGGGGAACAATTAAAAAGATAACTGGGCCAATTATATTCACAGTTTGGAATTTAGAATAAAATGCATAGGGGACCAGGCATACTGGCTTGCACCTGTAATTCCCGCACTATGGGAAGTTGAGGTGGGAGGATCACTTGAGACCAGGAGTTTGAGACCAGCCTGGACAACATAGTGAGACTCCATCTCTATTAAAAAATAAAAATAGAAAAGTAAAATGCAAAGGGAAATTGCCAATGGCGCTACCACTGAAGGGTTGGATGAGAGTTAATGAAGCCACCATGATCAGCTGGTCAGTGCAAAACGGACAATCAGACAAACATCAGCAACAGTTAAAGTCAGTCTGATAAGGAACCCTGACACCTGGCTATACTGCAGCTCCTGCTGCCAGACCCCCACCCACTTTTACCCAAAGATGCTGTTTGGACTCTTCCTGAGCTAGCTCATGTGGATTTCGGTTCTCACATCCAGAGCTGACCAGAATGCAGTCTCAAATGAACTACCTTGTTAACTACCTTGTCAACACTTCCCTGTGGGCACCTGATCTCACATAACAGGACCATCGCTGACCTCCTGTGATGTCCCCAGTTCCCTCCATCACCAAGTTTGGGGTGTGCCTCACACAACTATGAGCCTGAGCTCTTGCTTCCAGTCTCCTGAGGCTGCTTGGCTCAGCCCCTCATTCCAGGGGCTCTTCCCACATCAGCACCGCCCTTCACCCATGCAATCTCCAGGTGGAACAATATTCAATGAGAAATAATGCTCCTCTGGCCCAGTGACAGGAAATGAAAGTGTGATGGGGGGAAAAACATTAATCATAGAAATTAAATCTCTATCTGGGACTAAATTTAGCAAAACATGAGCAAGAAGTTTGTAGGAAAATACATCAAGATTATTGAAAAATGCAGGAAGGCTTGAATAAATGGAGAAGACCTTATATTCATGGAAAGGAAAAAATCAATACTTTATGACCAAGAAGTCATATTCCCCAAATTACCTATAAATTAAACGCTTTTCCTCAAAATTCAAACAGGGTGTGTGTGTGTGTGTGTGTGTGTGTGTGTGTGTGTGTGTGTGTGTCATTGAACAAGTTAATCTTCAAATACCTACATAAAATAAAAGGAACAAAAAATGCTCCCCCCAAAAAACTAAGAAAGGGCAAGCTAGAGTTATCTTCTCTGCCAGATATATAGATATATAATAAAGTTATGTTGTTAAGACAGAGAAGTATTGTGGAAGGCTCCAAAAAGACAAAAAGAAACATGACAGAGAGCCCACCAACAAATCCACGTGTATATTAAAGGTAGATACTGTCAAAAGACAAATAAAAAATCCATGGAAAAGGAGAGAGCACTCAATAAATGCAAAAAATGGTGTAAGGTCAAAAAATAGAACTGAGTTCCAAGCCACACAAAAATATCAAGCATGATTAAAGGTGATTAAAGACCTAAGTTTCAAAGGCAAAATTTTTAAACTGTTTAAAAATATACAAAGAATATCTTCATGATCTTATTATAAGGAAGGAATTAAGTGAGATAGAAAGAGTGAAAGGATGAACAAATTTGACCACAACAAAATTTAAAATGGCTGTACATCAAAAGATACACTGGGTGAAGTGGCTCATGCCTATAATCCTAGCACTTTGGGAAGCCAGAGCTGGAGGATCACTTGAGCCCAGGAGTTTGAGGCCAGCCTAGGCAACATAGCAATACCTTGCCTCTACAAAAAGGAGAAAATAAAAATTAGCTGAACATGGTGGTGCATGCCTAGAGTCTCAGTTACTAGGAAGACTGAGGACAAAGAATCACCTGAGCCCAGGATCTGGAGGATGCAATGAGCTGTGATCATGCCACTGCATTCCAGCCTGGGCAACAGAATGAGATCCCGACTAAAAAAAAAAAACAAGTTAACATTAAAAGTGTGAAAACACAAGTCACAGACTGATGGAGGATACCATATATGTATATGGGTATATATATATATATATATATATATATACTCATAAAGGTTTCTTAACCAGAAAATGTAAAGAGATCCACAAATTAATAAGAAATTTTTCTTTTTATCCAATAGAAAAATAGGAGGAAATTTACATACAGGAAACCAGAATGACCAATATACTTATAAGAAGATGTTCAACCTCATTAGCAATCACATAAAGGCAGATTTAAACCCAGTAGGAGACCATTTCACACAGCCAGATTGATCCCAACATGACATTTCACCTACTGCTGGTAAGCATGTAAATAAGACAACACACTGTAAGAAAATGCAACAATATCTACTAAAGTTGAAAATATTGATAATGTATGACTGAGAAGTTTCATTTCCAGGTATTTACCAGAGAGATAGATTGCATATATGCATAAGGAAACATGTACAAGATTTGTATGGAATACAGAAAACTAGACAACTTAAAGATCCACTAGTGAGAGAAAGGATAAATGTTGGAATAGTTATACATCAGAACACTAGCAGTGATCACAATTTTTTTTAATACATGCATATATGTAAGTGAATTACTCAAAATCAGTAGACCCTTCCCATCATGCTCTTCCTCACCAATTTAACATAAATAAAGAAAACAACAGCAACATTCCCTTGGCCCTGCTTCCACCATTCTAAGCCATCCTTCTTTGCTTCTCTTCACCACACAACTCCTTAATTGTTTTCTGGGTTCACATTTTTCAAGTCCTCTCCTTTCATTTTCTCTCAAACACACCATGGGTCTTTGCTCTGACATTCCCCTTAAATTTTTCTTGTTAGTCAGTCAATGACCTCAGTGTTGATAAACCAGTTGCTCAGTTGCCAGCACTCACCTTAGAGACCCTCTCAGCACCATCTGGCACATTGACCCTCCCTGACCCTCTCTTCATCTGGCTTCCAGGATTTCCTGCTGCCTTGTGTGTTCTTTCTCAGTGGTCACTCCTCCCAAGTCTCCTCTTCTGGTCTTCTCTTTCTCCCTGACCTGTAAAGACTGAAGGGTCCCAAGGCTGCCTCTTTGGGCTGCTCTCTATCTCCACTCACTCCCTTGGTGATATGATCCAGTCTCATGGATGACAGCACCTCTGTGCTGATGACGCTCAAACATGAATCTCCTGCTCAGACCTGTTTCCCAAACTTCAGACTCACAGGAGACCCATGAAACACAACACAACCAAATTCAATTCCTGGCCTTCCCTCTGTGAAGTGCATCCTTGCAGTCACCTCATCTCAATCAGCAGCAACTCCACCCTTCCAGTAGTTTTGATCTTAAAAATCTGAGTTTTCCTTGATTCCTCCTTCCCACGCCCTACACCTATTCTGTCAGTAAGTCTCTCTTTGTCATCTGTCACAGGCTCTGCTTTCAGAAAATACTCAGAGCCTGATCACATCTCTCACCACCTCTACCATTACTCATTTGATTGATCCAAGCCACCATCATTTCTCCTCTTGGTTCCTACAAGAGCCTCATGACTGGTATCCTTGACTCTTCTCACTGAATTCCAACACAGCAACCAGATCAAACCTTCTACAAACGATGACATCACTTCCCTCTACAATGGCCCCTGTTCACTCAGAGAAGTCAAAGTCATTCCCTTTCAACCTCTCTCACCTCCCCTCCAAGCACACTCACTGTCACTCTAAGTGACCCTTCCACACAACCCTCCCTGGTGTTTCCTAAGCACAAGGCACACTTCTACATTACAATAATCTCTTCCATGTCCATCCATGTCTTGGATGCCCCTGCATTGACTATTACCCTGCCTGGAACATTCTTCTCCCTAAAAAACTGCACAGCCAATTCCTGCACCTGCTTCAAAACCCACTCAACTGTCTGTTCAATGAGGCCTGCCTTGAACAATCTATTTAAAATTGCAGCTTCAACCTCTGACTCCTCTAATTAATTCTAACCCCTTAACCTAATCTACTCTCTTTTTCCCATAGTATTTCCTTTTGACATAGTATATAATTTACTTCTTAAAATGTTTATTACATATCATCTTTATCCTCTAGTTAAACTCTTAATGCCAAGAGAGAAGGGATCTTGGTTTTGTTCAATGATGTATCCTAAGAACCTAGAATAATGTCTAGTACATAGGAGGTGTTCTGGAAAAAATGTGTTGAATTTATAACTCTAAAATATTGGCCAGGTGCAATGGCTCATGCCTGTAATCCCAGTACTTTGGGAGGCTGAGGAGGGAGGACTTCTTAAGCCCGGGAGTAGGAGACTACTCTAGGCAATACAGTGAGGCCTTGTCCCCCGCCAAAAAAAAATTAGCCAAGTATGGCAGTACACACCTGTAGTCCCAGTTACTCAGAAGGTTGAGTCAGGAGGATCCCCTGAGTCCAGGAGGTGGAGGCTGCAGTGAGCCGTGATCATGCCACTGCACTCCAGCCTGGGTGACAGAGTGAGACCCTGAATCAAATACAAAATAAAATTTAAATTTAAAAAAATGCAATTAAAATAAAACAAGAAAGTGGCAGAAAAACATGTACAGTAAGATACCATATATGTTTAAAGTGTAAAACAGGCAACACGATACTATGCATACATATATAATGAAAGAATGAAAACACACAAGAGAACTATGAACATTATATTCAGGAAATCACACCTAAATGAAGCATACAGGGAGCTTCAACTCTTACTAGTGTTCCATTTCCTTAAAGAGAACTGAAGCAAACAAGTCAAAGTGTTGCAGTTTATCAATGCTGGGTGTTGGGCATGTGACTGTTTGGGTTATTATACGCTACACTTCTGGAATATTCAAATTACTTCATAGTTTTAAAGAGAACAATTGAAGGAAATCTTGATTTTAAAATCTACTTTTCCCACTGTTAAGTATCCAGCCACTCCAGCTACCTAAGTGTACAGACCCACTGTGTCTAATAAATGCTACCAGCCACACGTAGCTCTTTAATTCTAAATTCAAGTCAACTAAGATTCAGCTCTCCATCACACCCGCCAGCTTTCAAGTGTTCGGTAGGCACATGCAGCCAGGCTCTATCAGACTGCCCAAACAGGGAGCATGCCTATCATCACAGAAAGTTCTACCGAACGGGGCTGGTCCTGACTCTTCTTCATCCCTTGAAGTAAAAAACAACGACGTTTTCCTCCTTATAGTTACCACAAGGTGGCACTTTGAGATGCACCTGTACACGGCCTTCTACGTATTTACATCAGTCTCCAAGGGTGTATGTTCAACACTCAAGAAGAAACTCCCCCTCTCGAAGGTGGTCAATAATTAACTATTCTTTACTGAATAACTTGAAGACAATAATCTCTTCCACGCCCATCCACGTCTTGCTTTAAAAAAAAGGAGGAAAAGTTTGTCTTTATAAAAGAATCACAAAAAACTTTTAAAAATACATCTAAGTTGTATACCAAAATACTCTAACTGGACATGAAGTGGTTTCTACAAACAACATCCTTCCTTCTTTCCCTCCATTCTTCTGTCTGTTTCACTCTTCCTCTTTTTTTTAATAGTTGCTCAGATTGATGGAGATGGCCCAAACTTTTTCTACTGAGGGAGACATCAAGAGGCCTCATATTCTGAGAACCGTGCCATTGATTTTCAATTTCTGCTCTAGACTAGGAAGCCGAAAGCTTGTGAAGTAGTTAAGCATGTGGGTTTGGGGTCAGAAAAACTGGGGTTCAAGTTCTGGACATGCCAACTTACTGATTAAAGAAAACAAGGGAAAGTCACTGAACTTCCCACATATGAGACAGTAATAGTTCTTATTCCGGAGGGCTACTGTAAAGAGTAAATATAGTAACAAATAGAGGGTGCTTAGCTAAGTACCTGATACACAATAAACACAAAGTCTGAGAATGAATTTCCATGAGCTTATTATAAATAACTCTGTGACAGGAATTATTTTTTGCATTCACTGGGATTAATGATCAAAAGTTTCACTAGAAATCACCTAAAATCACCGACAGAGTAAATTAATGGATCAGAATGTCCTAAGTTGCTGGAATAATGGAAGTGCAGGTTTGGAAGGAAACTTACATCTGGTCACCTGGCAATTCTCTCACCTCCACCCCTGCCTCCCAAAGTGCTGAGATTACAGTCAGGAGACACTGTGCCCAGCTTAGTGTACTTTTTCAAGCCTTCTGCCTATATTTCTATAGAGATATTGTTCCTTTCTTTTTTATTGTGAAAGTACTTCTTTATATTTCTGGATATAAGTTTCCTTGTTTTTTCCAGATCTGTGAATTATTTATTTACTCTATTACTGGGGTCTTTTTGACGAATAAGTTTTCTTAATAGTAATGAGATACAATGTCATTGGCCTATTTTAAATGTTAGTGTTTTATTAGTGCACAATCACCTAGGTTTTCTCTCAATAGCTGATTTTTCTTTCACAATTAGATCTGCAACTCATTTGGAATTAACGATTATACAGTAAGCATTATGATAAGTAATTTTCACAGTACCCAAATACATCAACATTGTTTAATGAAAAAGCCTTTTCCTCTCTGAAGTGCAATGTCACCTTTGTCCTGAATCAGAAGACCAGCAGGTCTGTTTCTAAGTTCTCTATCATCTTCCGCTGGTCTATTTATCTATCTTTATACCAGTATGATGTTGCAATTACTACAGCCCTATAATGCAACCTGATAGTTGATAATTAAGTCTTCCAGCTTTTTCTTTAAGATTGCTTAAAGAGCTGAACTATATCTTATGCTCTCTTCTCCTCCATATTTCCTTGTAGGATCATTTTCCTTTTGCCTAAGGAACTCCCTTGATGTACCTTATTTTAGTGAATGGCAGCTATTGATAAATTGACTCCCTTTCAATTTGCCTAAACTAATTTTACTTTATCTTAATTTTAAAGGGATTTTTTGCTGGGTATAGAATTCTAGGATAGCAAGTCAGGAAGGTAAGATGTCATCCCATTGTGACATGGGTGTGGTTTTCTTTGAACATGGTCTTCTTAGAGGTTAGCTGTTCTTGGCCTTACTATCGATTAACACAGCATATGCCTCAGTTTGCTTGGGTCTGTAACTTCCCTGAATAATATTTTGTGATTTTCTGTGTAAACTTCTGACATGTGTCAACAGATTTTTCCCTAAATATTTCTAATCTCGAGGAGCAAGTGTCAAAATTTACTAAGAATTACCATTTTTGCTGCAGGCATTTTGTAGCTATTCTATCAGAATAAGATAATTTACTTCCATTTCTAGGTGGCTAAGAAATATTAGCATGAATGGATACTGAATTTTAACAAAGGCTCTTCTTAAATTATCAGGGCAATCATCATTTTTCCTGTTTTCAGTTAATATGGGAAATTACATCAACTGCTTTGGGAATGTCTGTGAACATTATCTATGTTATCTATGTTTACAGGAAAATGTGTATAATTCTTCTTTCTTATGCTGTCTCAAACTGGTTTGATATGAAGAGTATGCTGGCCTTATAAAAAGAATTTGGAGGTCTTCCTTTCAGTTCCACTCTCAGTAAGAATCTGCATAAGGAATATATTTCACCAGTAAAGACATATGGGTCTGGGGTTTTCTTCATATGTAGGTTAATAAAACCTGGTTATTTTTTTAAAATGTATAATGATTATTCAGGTTTCCTAATTCCTCTCGTATCAATTTTGAAAAAGGTATATTTTTCCAGGAATCTGTCCATTCTACTCAAAATGTACTCGTAAACTTATTCATAACATCCTCATCATTTGACTACTGTCAGCTCTGATTCTCCCTTCTTCATACCTAAACATCTATCATTTTTTTTGCCCTATTGTTTCATTAGTCTTGCTAAAAGTCTTATCAATCATATTACTCTCTTCAATATCTAAATTGTACTTTACTGAATTTCTGTATTGTACAGTTTCAATTTTACTAATTTCTGTTTTTATTTATTACTTTATGTCTTCTACTTTCTCTAGGTTTGGTTTTCTTTCTGGAGATGAAACTCAGATCATTAATTTTTCTATTCTTATTCCTGTTTTCTTAGTATATGTATTTACAGCTATAAAGTCTCTTCTGAACATGACTTAAGCTTAGAACTGAAACTTTTGACAAGGTGCATTTTCAGTATCATTCAGCTTGGTATATTTTCTAATTTTGTTGGAATTCCTTTCACAACCCATGGTGATTTGGAAGTGAAGAACTTAATTTGTAAAAAGTTGGGGCTTTTCTAGTTGTCTTTTTTTTTTTCTTGCCTTGATTTCTAACTGAATTCTATTATTGCCAGAGAACACATTCTAAATGGCCCAGCACTTTGAAGTTTTTTAAGGTTATATAATCATAAATGGCCCAGCACTTGGTCAATTTTGACAAATGTTACACATTCAATTGAAAAGAAGAATTTCTTGCATAGTTTGGTATGCAGTTTGTGTAAATTTACAAATTGCTTTGTTCAGGTATTCCTTAGTCTTTTTTTTTTCTTTGAGTTGGAGTCTCACTCTGTCACCCAGACTGGAGTGCAGTGGCCGCTCCTGGCCACTGCAGCCTCGACCTTCTGGGCTCCTTCTGATCCTTCTGCCTCAGTCTTCCAAGTAGCTGGAATTACAGGCATGCACTACCACGCCTGGCTGATTTTTTGATTTATTGTAGAGATGAGGTCTCACTGCCCAGGCGGGTCTCAAATCCGCAGGCTCAGGCAATCCACTCACCTCAGTCTCCCAAAGGCATGGGATTACAGGCTGAGCCACTGAGCCCGGCTCCTTAATCTTGCCTGTTTGATTAAGCTAGTTTTAAGGGGGACGTCTTAAATCCTTCCCCTGTGTATGAATATGTTTATACCTCGTTTTAGTTTTGTGTTTTGTTTTCTTTTTGCTTTCTGAATGTTGAAGCTATGTCATTGAGGACAAAATAGATTTAGGGTCACAGAATCATAACGGTGGATTGATCCCTTTAAAGCATTATAAAGTGTTCCTAGTAATCCTTGCTGTAAAGCTTTATATGAAATTAGTGTAAGTATACAGCTTTCTTTTTCCATCTCTGTATTTTCAACATTTTGGTATTCTTATATTCAAAATATGGCTTTTTTAAGATGCATGTGGTGGTGCTGGTGGTTTTTAATGAAGCCTGAAAATCTTAAACTTTTACTAGGCCAACAATCCTTTTGTATTTAATTACTTATATATTTGAGTTTATATCTATCATTTTACTATTCATTTTTTGCATGTATTTATTTTTTGGGTTTCAGACAAATATTTGTATTAATTAATAGCTCTCTTATTAACTTGCTACATATATATTACTTCACTAACATGTTAGTTGTTACAGTAGAGATTATAACACGCATACTTGATTATAGCCTAAAAAAAGTTACACTTCCCTAATAACCCTGGAACAACAGGATATTTTAATGCCATGTAATCCCCACCCCAGCTTTTGTATTTTTAGTCTTTCACTTTGATTCTATAAACTCCACAGAAAATTATCATCACTGTTTTGGACAACCAGTATGGAGCTATGTTTTATGCACTCCTCACTTCCATATTTCCCTTCTAGAATCATTTTCCTTCTACCTAAGGAACTCCCTTGAAGTGTCTTATTTTAGGGAAAGACTGCTAGTGATAAATTATTCTCCTTTCTATTTACCTAAACTAATTTTATTTTATTTTGATTTTAAAAGGATGTTTTCGCTGGGTATGGAATTCTAACTTGGTATAGTCAGCAACTGAAGATGTCATTCCATTGTGTCATAGGTGTGGTTTCCTTTGAACCTAGTTTTAGAGACTGACAAAACTTCTGTATTATGTAGGTTGATGTTCTGAAACTTTCATGAGAAATATTATTTTGGATATTGTTTCTAACCAATTTTATCTGGCCACCTCTTCTGGAACTCAAACTGTGTGTGAGACAGATCTTTTGGCTGGATCCCAAATGAGTATTATGCTCTTTTCTGGTTCACTCTGCTGTTTTCATCTCTGTGTGCTGCAGTATGGACATTTTCTATTAAATTGTCTTCTAGTTCACTAGAGTCACCTATTTTGTAAACCCATCGTTGAGTTCTTATTGTCAGGTATGTACTTTTTGATTGCTCTATTAAGTTTATTTGATCCATACAACACATACACACACACACACACACACACACACACACACACACACACACACACCCCAATTCTCTAGGGTAATTCTCCACCCCCCTTTTATCTCTTTGTTCCTGTGTTGTAGTGTTTGTATTTATTTGTCTTATAGCAAAGTGGAGCCCTCAGCCTTATTTATTATGTGATAAACTCAATGCCAGTATGCATCTTTTGAAATGCTTCATCAAGAAAAGCCTATTAAATATACAAATCATTTACTGACCACATACATTAGCGTACTCTACACAGTAAACTGGCAGTGGGACATTTGAGGAATTCAAATGTCCCAGACCATAGTCCTTGCTTGTTAATTCCAGTATCAAGGTTACCTGTGTTTCTGCTTTCTGTTGTGTTTTCTCTTGGTTATTGACAAATATTCCTGTGTTTTCATAAACTTAGTCTTTTTCTATTGAATATTGGCTCACAGAAGTTCCAAATAATAAAGACCGGATTTGAAAACTTCCCATTCAAAGGAAAAAATGAGATCAGTCTAATCAGGCCAAAGGTAAAGAGACTACTTAGAAATCATAAATCAGAGTAACAAGAACCCTACAACACCATGCTCAAACTGTGATTCACAGTATTAAGGCTACATAAAGAGAGATGTTATTTTTTTTTTTAATTTTCATCCTCATCACTTCTGGAGAAAAGATAAATGAAAATCAGCCAAACCCATTTACCTGACTACTTTAAACCTTACCTGCTGAACCATAGCCAACATGATAAAAACACAGGCATCTTCTACATCCCTGGTATGTTCTATCGTTCCCACAACTCAAGCAAAGCTGATCGCATGAAGGACAGTTTCATGATATTTTGAACAGAGAAAACTCCAGGAGGAAAGAGAAACACTAAAGCAATTTGTGTCCTTGAGCATTAAACTGATATACAGCATAGCCCAACATTTAAGGGGGAAAATGGAGGAAGAAAGGCTCACTGAAAGAAAGACAGAAAGAAAGAGAAAAGGGAGGGAGAAGGAGGAGAGAGAGAGAGAGGAGAGGGAGAGCGAGAGAGATTAAAGAAATAGAAAGACAATAAGGAAACAGCTTATTCCACAAGCTAAAGAAAAGTTCATGGAGATAGTATACAGTATCACAATGCCATAGTAGTATGGAACGAGGGCTGGGTTTAACGATCAGAATATCAGTGGTGTGAACACAACCAGTTTTAGTAAAGCGGTGGGAACGGAACTCAAAAGGCACCAGAACACAAAGGAGCTAAGGAATTAAAGATACAATTGACAGAGGAAGGATATAACAGTACAAGAGGGGAAAGGTGTTCTTTAGAGAGTGAGGAGGATGCAGGAGAGGAATTTGCCAAGGAATTGCAGCCTGGGGAAGGTGAATGGGAGGCAGCCTGAGCCTCCAGCAGATCTGGAGAGGCAGCTGCAAAACACCTCTTCTTCAGAGACTAGGGGAAGAAGAAAAGGACTCAGAAAAGGACTCACAGCAGAGGTGCTAGGCTGAGGAGGAGCGAGTGAGGTCACCTAGCACCTGAGACCCTCCAATGGCCCTGCTAAAAAGCAAGGTCCCCTGCTTGGGGGTCAGAGATGTGAATTACAAGGTGGACTGCAGGCGAGCCGAAAAGGCTTGCCATTACCAGCCTGGGCAGCCCCAGTGAGACTTGACTCGCCCAGCAGCACGTGGGCCCAAGCAGAAAACTGCCAGAGCTTGTGATAGCACAAACATCTTTGCTCCCTCCTTTATACTATGCTGTCCTAAGCGTTCCAAAATAAGCAAGTGTTTCCTTTGCACAGAAAAAGAAAAACTGATCATTTCTTTTAAAGAAGGAGAGAACAAAGGGTTGAGAGACAGAAGTCCTGAGAAAAAGCCCTCTGCTGTAAAGTTTGAATCGACAGCAACATTACAATAGGTCATGAGGAGAGCTGAGGGTCCCTGGGAAGGAAAAGGTGTGGGATTCTGAGACTGGATCACTGGCCGAGTCCACATGGCTGGCAAAGTCATCCTGAGAGGTGGGAGGAAACAGGATGAAAAAGAAGATCACAAGCCATGAGTGGCCATTTAACGTAGGTTTCAAAAGAAAAGTGTTTCAATAAATACATTCTTGCAATATTTTTATGTTTTGTAATATTTTTAATGACTTCACCATATGATTACAGACTTTAATATAAATAAAAAGACACCTCACCTTCACTAAGAAATCAGTACTATAACTACTAGTTATAAGTACATATGACTGTGATAATCACTTCAGAAGGTATCACTATCTAATCATCACATTGCATACTTTGAATATATATAACTTTTATTTGTCAATTACATCTCAATAAAATTGGAAGGGAAAGAAATCAGCATCAGCAGCACCAGTCTGAGTTATAAAGCACTTAATCTGAGATAAAAAGAAAATAGCGGCCAGCTATGATGACACATGTCTATAATCCCAGCACTTTGGGAGGTCCAGGTGGGAGAATTGTTTGAGCCCAGTTCAAAACCAGCCTGGGAAACACTGCGAGATCTCACCTCTATGGAAAATGTTTTAGAAAATTACCCAGGTGTGGTGGTGCATACTTGTAGTCCTGGCTACAAGTATGCACCACTGAGGCTGAGGCCGGTGGATGCCCTCAGTCTAGGTGACTGAGGGTGCGGTGAGCCATGATCACACAGCTGCACTCCAGCCTGGGCAACAGAGTGTGACCCCAGTTCGAAAAGGGAAAAAAAAGAAAGAAAGAAAGAAAGAAAAAAGAGACATTGTTATCAAGTCTTCTTAAGTCAGGATTAAACATGACAGTCTCCCAGAATGAGGTGGGCTTTACCAGTTGGCAGGGGTCAGTGTCACTAACCTGAGTGCCCCAGGCAACAAGAGTGATGTCACTCCCCTCCCATATGACTTCAGCCTGCAACAGTGGGATATTATATGGCTAGATAGGAACTTGTTCCACTGAATCACAACAGGAAAAAGATGGAAGGTTAATTTTTGTGTGTGTGACAGTTGTGAATAAAAAAATGCAAGAACCTCACTGGCAAAGCTTTACTTTATTCACTCTTTCCCCTAAACTCTATAGGTTATTGAAAACAGAAATAGCACTTACAGTGACAGATCTGTGTCACTACTATAGAGACGCTCAAGTACAGCATAAATGTATAAAACAGATCAGTTATCAACAAGAAAACTTTGATCAGAAGCTAAGAAAGCCTTAATGAAGCATGAACTATGGTTAATAAAAATGTATCGATACCGCTAATCAATTGCAACAACTGGACCACAGTAATGTAACTTGTTAATTACAGGGCACACTGAGAACGTGGTATATAACTCCCTGTATTGTCTTCACACTTTTTATGTAAATCTAAAATTCTTCTTCAAAAGGTTTTCGCAGTTGTCAACAAACATGCTGAGATTTTATTGGACTGAAATAAGTTCTCAGATCCGTTTTCTAACAAGCAGAAAATTTATGGGACTTTGAGAAACAGAGGAAAAAACAAGTGGCACGACCAACTACCACAGTACTTGTTTTTGCTCCTTCCACCTATGAACACTTTGTCAGCCACAGCGGCTAATGACATCTTAATTTTAAAAGCCGATTACTACTGACCCTCAAAAGATTGATGGAATCAGCTCCACAAGCCAAAGGAAGAATGAGACACGGGCCCCCAAGGAAAAACCACTTCATGATTGATCTGCTCAACCAAGTACATGAAACAGAGACACGACTGAATCTGAAAGAAAATTTTAAGGTAAATTTTTAAATGTAACTGAGCAGGAAGTTGGTAAAATTTTGGCCAGTTATGCTGGGAGCTTGCTTGAGTTCTTATGCAAGAATACCATCTGTGGAAGTACTGGGAAAAATCATGGCTCCCTTCTATTTATTTTCTCCCTGGTCTTTTTCATGGTACTGTCATACAACAATACTTTTTTTAAATTCAAAAAGCACAGAAGAGTAAAATGAAAGTAAAAGCCTCCCTCTGTCCCCAGTCAGCTCCACTAGCCAGAAGTGATCAACACCAACAATGCCCTGGGTGTCTGCCATGAACAACTCTTATACACCTGGATATCCAAGCTTCTGAATCCTCTTCCTACAGTGAGTACATCCCCTACCTGATGAGGCAGGGCCCTCTGCCCACGACAAAGTGAGTCCCACTTCCTTACTCTCCCAGTTTCCCTGACAGCTCAGGCACTAACTTGGGGTCCACCAACCCAGTGTGCCCACAGGACACTCTGGATTGGAAGCCAATGCCACAAAAAAGCAGCAACTGGCCTGAATCACTGCAAAACGCTGGAAACAGTGGAGGTGAATCCAGCACCCAAGCTCCATGGCATCAGTGATTCAGAACACCACATCGTGCCTCCCTGGATAGCTGCCTGGGCATCTTTGCAGAAGTAGTTATTAACAGCAGTTATTAATATTTTGCCTATTGCTTCTAGATGGATGGCCTCTAAACCTGGTTCTCAGGGACCCCAGAGATCTGTGAGCTGTTTATTATCCTTCAATAAATCTTTCTGCTTATACTGGACAGAGTTTATTTCATTTGCTTGAAAACTAAGAACTCTGACGGATTCAGTATCTCTTCAGACATTTACAACCTGCAAGGATGCATATACATAGACCTTTTTTCTTTTCACAAACAGAATCACATGGTGGACACTGTTGAGAACCCTTCTATAATCTACATGGTTTTCACTTAGCGGTGAATCTTGACCAAGTTTCCATGTCAAAATACAGTTTCTAAAATCATATTGGAGTAAAAACTATTAAATTTAATGGGGCTCTTATGAGTGAGGTGGTGAGGAATTTTACTCCTAGTTTTTTTTTTTTGTATATTTCCAATTTAACGGCATTTCTATAATCAGTGCCAGAGAGAGATAAACATTCTATAAATGATTAATACAGTTAAATAAAAAAAAGAAAATAGTAAAACCTGTGAAACTACTTTTTTGGTAAGTCTCAAAGCAGATACCAGTTAAGTCAACAAACTTGGACCAAAAAGCAGTGTTAGAAAACATATAAGCATTAAAGCATTTGAAGTTTTTGTGTCGCACCCAAACTGCTTTGAGTCAGACACTTCCACTGTCTAAACCACGCGTAGGCAAACTGTAGCTGGCAAGTCCCTGACTTTGTAAGCAGCACTTCACTAAATCACAGCCACAGCATTCATTTACAGTGCCTGTGGCTGCTTCCACTCTACAATGGCAGAGCTGAGTAGCTGCAACACAGATAGTATGGTCTGCAAATATTTACTATCCACTCCCTTAGAGAAAAAAGGTTGCTGGCCCCAATTGTACACAATGTTTTCAGAGGTTAATTCCAGTCCATTCACTGGTAGCTTAAATCCAGTACAGGCTGATGAGTTGGTGAGTTGGTTGGTCGGTTGGAAGGATAGATGGGTAGATGGATGACAGATGGACAGGCAGCCAAACAAATGGACAGACATGGAGAAAGACATATTTAACAGGAGTGGTAGTATATTCTAGTTAACAGTTCTCAATTGCCAAACCAAAAGTGAGAGTCAAGAACAATGCTGAAGACATCTGGCGAACACACCAAAAGTAACACATGGGCTCTTTGCCACCATCAAGGCCTCTTTCCCCTGGAAGCAAGATCTGAAAGCCAGTAGACAAGGCATGAAGCCAGTACACATTGCATCTTGCTTGTGAGTCAGTGGCCGCCATTCAAAAGTCCTGAAGTCCCCGCCCTGTAAATCAGTTGCCAGCTGGTGATTAGCAAATCCCTGGAATGTGCGACTCTAAGGGCTGGCAGACCAAGAGAAATGGGCTGGCATCTTGGCCTGCCTCCTTTGTAAAGCTGTCAGTAAGTGACTAACTTCTTTGTTGTCTGAAATAAATTACCCAAAATAATAAAGCCTCTTTATTTTATCAATTAATTAAGGCAACAACACAGCTTTATTCTCTATTTTAGTCTCATGCTGAGACTAACACTCAGGCAGAGTTATATATTAAGAACAACCAAGAAAAACCTCTTCTTAGATTTGCATAAATGTAATGCTGAGAGCAGGAGAATAATACAATTTTATTATGTCCATTTATTTAACTTTAGCTAACAAGTCACCTGGAGAGCAAGTTATAATTCATAGGTATGTTTTAGCTAATTTAATTTAAAACATATTTATTCCAAGAAAAAGTCATTATTTCAAGTTAGGTTTCTTGCTTTCCTACTCCATGGCTTGGTGCTTTCCAAAAGAGAACAGGTAACAGGAATCAGAATATGCATCTCCAGGAGATAAAGGGCACCACATGCAACCAAGGACAGATTTCTATTTTCATAGCAGTGGGACTGAGATTGCCTCATCTTACCACATGCTGACTACATTCGAGTCTCAGGACCAATGAGCACTCCTCAAAGAAATACTTCAGACATGATATACTGCCGAAAAATGCACAACTTGGAAAAATAAGAAAACTTTCCAAGGCCAAAATAAAATTTAAAAGATGCAACTATCAAACAGGATAGATTTTTTAAATGTGTATTGTAAAAGCTCCACATGTAGGTTTCCTGTCCATGCAAACGCACTCTCCTTCACACTGCACACTCACTCAAAGATTCATGGTGTGAACTAGCTCATTCCTTGCACCATTTTATTTCCCATCCTCCTCCCTTTTTCTTCCAATTTTCTTCCCTTTTTTTGCTTTTAAGCCATCTTGAACACTTTTTTGAAAAAGACAAGGTGCTTAAGTAATACAGGTGCTATGTGTCCTATGCACTTCTTCACTTAACAGTTGCTGCGTACTCAACACAGGTCAGCATCCTGTGAGATAATGGAATACAAAATTGAAAAACTAAGCCAGGCTCGGTGTCTCAGCCTGTAATTCCGGCCTTTGGGAGGCTTTTGGGAGGCTGAGGTGAGTGGATTGCCTGAGCCTGCGGGTTCGAGACCTGCCTGGGCAGTGAGACCTCATCTCTACAATAAATTAAAAAAAATCAGCCGGGCGCGGTAGCCCATGCCTGTAATTCCAACTACTTGGAAGGCTGAGGTGGAAGGATCACTGGAGCCCAGCAGGTCGAGGCTGCAGTGGCCGGGAGTGGCCACTGCACTCCAGTCTGGGTGACAGAGTGAGACTCCAACTCTAAAAAAAGAAAAAAGAAAAACTGAACGGTCAATGAGAAGCAAACACCCAGCTGTGAATTATAAAGATAGAAAGAGATTATCAGTCAACAAATAAAACTGCTCTGAGAATACAAAGGGAAGCAACAATCCGGTGATAACAACCAAGGAGGGTACACCTGCTAGCAGAAGGTCTTAGAAATAAAGAGGTATTTGACACAAGAAAAACTAGAGAGGGCATTCTATGAAGAAAGAAAAGGTGTGAAATTGCGTGTGTGCTTGTGCATAAATCTATAAAAACACATGTACTATTTCAAGCAAAGGTGAAGATTGGAAGCTAAAAATTATATTCCTAAATTCCTAGAAAGTACTTTCCAATTCCTTCTGAGTTAATATATGAATAACGAATGCAGAAAGCATCCGCAGAAAAATAACCACTCACTCTTAATGATGCTAGTCCCCTTGTGAAGCACACTATTACCATGCCAGAGATCATAGAGTCATTTCTCTGCCCTGGCACTAATCTGCCGTAACATTAGTTTTCCCACAAATGGGAAACTCAGGAAGGGCTTTATTCATGTTGCATTATACATGACACGGTGAGAAATCATAAAAGTTCTCTTTTTAAAAGGAAGCCAAGTATGTTTCTAAAATATGTTAGCTCACGATGCCTGATGGCTACAGCATAGCTGAAGTCTCCACACCTGAGAAAGTCTATCCCACTTGTCAGAATTCAAAGGCTACCAGGGAAGGGGTGGGGAGGTGACAGGCCTACACAACCAAAAGCCCAGTTCCGGCCTTGTCTCTGCCTTCTATTAAGCTGGGGGTCTCTGAAAAGGTGGTATATGACTCCTTTGCCAGTATTCTACTTGCAATCACAGGCACACCATCAGAACAGAATGAGGACTCTTTAAGTTAATCGGGTCTCAGGGGAAAAAATAGTATTGCAACTTAAAATTATTCAATGACACAGTCATTAAGGCTGTAAAGAAAGTTTCCATTCGAGAAAGTTACTCTTGTCCCTATTATCATTTCCTGCATACAATTGATATTGAGCTAGAAACTAATACTGTATCTCTGTATTGCAATTGTTCTCTTTCTGAATAAGTAATCTCCTGTGAGATTTGAGGTTAATTATGGTCATTTTTTTTAACTTTTTCGCTTCTCCACCAACTACTTTTAACAATGATGCTAGGGAAAGAAAGAATACGAACACAAGAAAACTAAGTACAATTTCTTCTAATAATAACTTTTAAATTATTCCCCACATGCAGCTGAACCCAATCTTCTCCCCTTCTCTTCACCTTAAATTATTGAAAATATGCCAGACTCAGTGGTTTAGCCTGAAATCCCATGCTTTGGGAGGCTGAGGTGAGTGGATTGGCTGAGCCCGTGGGTTCAAGACCTGCCTGGGCAACTTGGAGAGACCTCATCTCTACAATAAATCAAAAAATTAGCCGGGCATGGTAGCTCACACCTGTAGTTTCAGCTACTGGAAGCCTGAGGTGAAAAGATCACCGAAGCCCAGCAGGTCGAGGCTGCAGTGGCCGGGAGTGGCCACTGCGCTCCAGTCTGGGTGACAGAGTGAGACTCCAACTCAAAAATAAAAATTATTGAAAATATAAAGATTAATCTTCTATATTAGAACAGCCAAATCAACATACCATTAACAATATAATGTTTTAGTCTTCAAGTAGCAACAAAAAAACGAAATGTATAAAGATTGCCCATGCTTGCAAGGAAGACACTATCTAATTAGAAGATAAAATTAACTTTCAATAAATAAAAGAATAATTAATTGCCAAATATTGATACTACTTAATCCATGGTGATCATTGAAAACATGTGTGAACAAAATAAAGAGGTCCCCTGGGATCAACATTGGGTGCGAATCACAAAACACGATAACTTACTAGGCCTTCCAGCCAGAAGCAAGTCAAGGTTGTAGTGAGTACTAGGGGAAAAGAAAGGCACAGAAGTGAGAGATCAGATTAACTGAGCACATAGGGAAAACTACAAAAAAGATATATCTTGAAGAAGAATACATTTTTTGCACAAAGGCAAAAAGCTGGCATTCTAAGCAGTGGGGTATTACATGTGAATAACAGAAAGGTAAAAGCAAGTAAGCTGAGCACCACACCATGAGTCATCTCATGTGATGCACTGAGATGGGCACATCACTTGTGTAACATTCTTGCCAAAAATACATAACCTGAATTTTAGCATGAGGAAACATCAAACAAGGCCAGTTGAGGGACATTCTTCAAAATAGCTGATTAAATGTGGAGATCTTGACAGACAAGACAAAGGAACTGCCTTTCCAGAATAAAGCAAACTAAGGAAAAGAGAGTGAACAATAAATAGAGACTCTGGATTGGATCTCAGCAAACAAAAAACCAGACATTAGTATAACTGCTAGTGAGATTGGAATTTGGTGAGTAGAAGAGTTAACCGTGTTGTATCCGTGCTAATACCCTGAATTGATCACTATTACAGTGGTTATGTATAAGGTTGACATTTGGGAAAGTTGAGTAAAGGGGACATAGGAATGCTTTGCACTATTTTTGCAACCTTTTTGTTTGAACTATATCAAAATGAAAAATTTTTAAAAATGCTTAAAATTGACTACAAAAAATAAGAGATGCTGACGCACCGTAGCAAGACTCCCTTAGATTATTGGGAAAGTAAGGTGTGATATAATGAGTACACCAAATTAGAAACATCCTTGAAAATCGATAATGGGAAACCAGGCTTAATGCAAGCTCCGACAAAAGACATTGCAAATTTATACTCCTTGTGAAATGAATTCTGATTTGGAATATATTAATACAAATAAAGGAAATTATGATATTGGTAAGGTTACCTAACTGTAAAAGAAGCAAAGCCACATGAGGCAATGTATATGTGATCTCCTTATCTTCCTGGATGAATTTAACTGAGACCAACTACCCAGAGATGAAGATGTGAAGATGTAACTTCAGTAGTATCCCATGCCACTCATATTCTGCTAGAGACACTTGACCACTAAATGGAAACCAATAGCCAGTCAGGCTGCCTAAATATAAATACATCAAGTCAGAATCAGCAAGTTATCTTGCATGTAACCTGGAGACTTCTTAAACTAAGATAACTTTACATATAAAGTATGATTTTAAGATTATAAATGTTTTTCTAAGTTATTGATTGCTCTGACTGTAATGTTTTCTTATCACTGAGGCAACATAAAAATAAAAAACACCTATTATTTTTATTTTATTTTATTTTATTTTTTTTTGAGTTGGAGTCTCACTCTGTTGCCCAGACTGGAGTGCAGTGGCCACTTCCGGCCACCGCAGCCTCGACCTGCTGGGCTCCGGCGATCCTTCCACCTCAGTCTTCCGAGTAGCTGGAACTACAGGCGCGCGCTACCACGCCTGGTTGATTTTTTTATTTATTGTAGAGATGAAGTCTCGCTGCCCAGGCGGGTCTCGAACCCGCAGGCTCAGGCAATCCACTCACCTCAGCCTCCCAAAGGCGCGGGATTACAGGTTGAGCCACTGAGCCCGGTCAACATCTATTATTTTTAGATGAACAGCAATATTAACTTGAAATAGAAATCCTGGATTCATTTAAACACAAATGTATTGAATTTATTTTCTTTATTAATTCATTGGGAAAATTCCACATTTCCAGTTCTTATCATAATGAGATAAATTAGAGACTCTTTCTAAATAGTTGGCAAACATATTGCAAAATCAATGATATGCTAAAGCACCTTCATATTCCTTACAAAATTTCCAGATTAACGTCATTATATTTCCCTGTCTCATTTTGTGTAAGAAAATAAAAAATTTTGATGAGATTGATATTCCATAACATGCATCAGTATACTTAATACCATATGAAAATGTAACCACATTTGTAAAACAACTTGCTTAGTCTTGGCAATTACTCTTAGAGGTATGTTTTTCGTGTACTCTGTGGCATTTAATAGTTTAGCAAAAGTTGTCCTGCCATCAGTTTCACAGGCAATTGTTCATCTTTAATTATTAATATGTCTGAATTCCTTTGGTAGATATTCTCAATGCATTTTTTATAGCAAGTAGTTATATATGGATGCACTTCAATCATACAAGGTAAATTTTACAAAGTAAATTGGCAAAGAAAACAATTGAACTCTGAATTAATGGGCAATATTTTACAGTCATCCTACATCACCCCAAGGAGAGTTGTTTTTGGGGGTTTTTTTTGAGTTGGAGTCTCATTCTGTTGCCCAGGCTGGAGTGCAGTGGTACGCATGCTCACAGCAACCCCAATGTCAACCTGCTGAGCTCTGATGATCCTTCCACCTCAGCCTTTCAAGTAGCTGGAACTACATGTACGCGCTTCCACACCTGGCTAACTTTTTATTTATTGTAGAGACAAAATCTTGCCAAGTTGCCTGGGCTGGTCTCGAACTTGCAGGCTCAGACAATCCACTCATCTCAGTCTCCCAAAGTGCTGGAATTCAGGCTGAGCCAATCCCGGACCCCATGGAGGACTGAAAAGGGGGGTAAATACCACCTACCAAAAAGATTACACTGAGATTTAAATTTTTAAAAAATTTTCAATAGTAAGATTTGCCATTATCTTGTGAACCATTAAGAAAAAGGACCTGCTAATTAAATTGATTCACTTTTTGAGGGGGTGAGGGGCTGAAATCTCACTGTCACCTAGGCTGGAGTGCAGTGGCATGATCATGGCACACCACAGTCTCAACCTCCTGGGCTAAAGCAACCCTCCCACCTCAGCCTCCCAAGTAGCTAGAACTACAGGTGTGCATCACCATGCCTGACTAATTTTTTTTTTCGTAGAAACAAGTTCTCACTATGCTGCCTAGGCTGATCTTGGGTTCCTGGCCTCAACTAATCCTCCTACCTTGGCCTCTCAAAGTGCTGGGATTACAGGAGTGAGCTACCAGACCTGGCTGCAATGGATTCATTTTTTAGAATTTTTACTTTATTCTTATTGAAAGAAAAAATTGTAGACTTACTTAGACATGAGTTTATCTATCACCCTGATATAGACATAAAAACAAAATATAAGCAAAATACATTAGTTTAAGCTATTCCAGAAATTCCTTACATTCAGAATGTATTATTCTCACTCACTTTTTGACATATAATCACCAGTACCCATGTTTCTCCACAGAATAGCATTTTCGATGTCTCCAAGAACATCAGGGTTGCAGTACTTTTTAAATGAATCCATAAAACAGTTAAAAGATTGATGCTTGGCTCTCAAGTTATCTCAGCCATTAGATGTAGTCTACTTTTGATCCCTGCATCAGAAGATGTTAAACTATTGTGATTTCCTGCATCCCTCCCACTTTCCTTCCATCTCACCACAACCATTTAGAACCTCATTGTCAAAAGAGTCATTCTCTGGTATCTCTGGAATTTTATTCTAAGCTGTGAGCACCCATTTTGTAAGTAATGGTACTGATTTTAATATTTGTTCATGAGCAGATAATAGCAATCACCGGTCCATGGATGAGATGATTCACATGGATAAGATAACATGACATTCATTTTAAGTCACAGTCTAATTTCAGAGAGATTAAAATCTGTGGGCAAAATAGGCAGCTTACAATCAATAAAATACAGTCTCTCTTACTGAGTAGATGACTTTAAAACATCGAGGAATTGGTATAGATACTTTTCACATCACACTTCTGACATCTTAAGTCCCTCTTTCATAAAGACAATGTCACCCATGAGGAGCAAAAGTTCCCACTAGACACCAAGTAGTAGCTGTGTCCACTGATGCCCTAAATAAGAAAGTAGACAGAAAAAGTCACTGGAACACATCAACAAAAGACAATCACTTTCAAGTAAGAAAGACACATGAAAACTACATGATATGTTTATTAGGCTGCAAGATTCCTCGTTGCACATCTAACAATGAACGGCAGCTGTTGATTTTATTGATGGGCACCTGACCAAGAAGACACCTCTCTAGAAGAATTTAATTGAATTCAGGGAATCTATGACAAGATGTTGAAGCGCTAGAGTCAAAATGATGAGACAATGCAGTCCAGCAATCAGGAAGCAGCTCCCACCTGGGTGCTATACCCAGGGGCCACAGAAGCCATGCTCAGTGATGGAACCACCACCCTCTCAGTTGAGCAGAACAGTCCCCACCACCAGCCCTGTCGCCAATCGCGCTGCCATCAGCACAGAGGAGAACTGACCACTGTGGTGGAGCAGTCTCTTGCACAGCCACTGCCAGAAGGGTCCTGAAAACCACAAGACTTCCTTTCCACTGTCTTCTTGATTTCTAAAGGAACTCAAACAGCATGGGGGTCAGGAAAATACACCTGGCCCATGTCCAGCTCCAGCACTACAGAGAAGACAGAAAGGCAAGTGAAGGCACAAGAGCAAATATGCACTCAATTTACATTATAAATAGCATGAAGAAAAAGCCAACTTTGATGAGAAACAAAGAAAACTCCAATACAACAATAATAATTTAAAAAGCTAATATTTACTGGGAGCTTTCTACATATGATGCACTGTTTAAGCATCTTTAAATCATTTTATCCTCACAAGTCAATGTGATTGATATTAAATGTATTCCAATGCTGCAGATGAGGAAACAATGCTGCAGATTAAGAAAGTGCTCTGCACAATCCCATTCACAATAGCCACAAAAAAATGAAATATCTCAGCATCTTCCTAACCAGAGAAGTGAAAAACCTTTACAATGAGAACTACAAAACACTGCTCAAAGAAATCAAAGATGACACAAACAAATGGAAAAATATTCCATGCTCATGGATAGGAAGAATCAATATTGTGAAAATGTCCATCCTACCAAAGGCAATCTATTGATTCAACACAATTCCAATTAAGTTGCCAACATCATTCTTCTCAGAACTGAAAATTACAATACAGAAATTCATATGGAAACAAAAACAATCACGAAAAGCCAAAACAATCCTTAGCAAAGAAAACCAAGCAGGAGGCATCACACTTCCAGACTTCAAGCTTTACTATAAGGCTAAATAATCAAAACAGCCTGATATTGGTACAAGAACAGGCATATAGATCAATGGAACAGGATAGAGATTCCAGAAGCAAAGCCTCAATTTCTCAACCAACTCATCTTCGACAAAGCCTCCACCAACAACCACTGGTGAGAGGGGGGCCTATTCAGTAAATGGTGCTGGGAAAACTGGCTGACCATATGTAGAAGATTGAAACAGGACCCCTACCTATCACCATACATAAAAAAATTAGCTCTAAATGAATCAAAGACCTAAACGTAAAACCTCAAACAATACGAAACTTAGAGACACCCTTATGGAAACTGGAACTGGCAACCAATTCCTATCCAGAATCCTAAATGCCCATATCTTAAGAAATAAGATAGACAAGTGGGACCTCATCAAACTGAGAAGCTTCTGCAAAGCAAAATAAACCATCAGGAGAGCAGGGAGACAGTCCAAGAATGGGAAAAATATTTGCCAACTATATATCTGACAAAGGCCTAACATCTAGAATCTACGAGGAACTCAAACAGGTCAAAAGGAAAAAAAAAAAAACAGCCCCCATTATAAAGTGGGCAGATGACATGAATAGACACTTCTCAAAAGAAGATATAGGGGCAGCCAACAGACACATGAAAAAGTGCTCAGTCTCATTCATCATCAGAGAAATGCAAATCAAAAAACTACATTGAGATACCACCTAACAATGGCCATCATTAATAAAGCAAACAACAACAAATGCTGGTGAGAATATGAAGAAAAAGGAACACTTCTGCACTGCTGGTGGGAATACAAACTGGAGCAACCTCTCTGGAAGACAGTGTGGCGATTTCTGAAAGAACGAGAAATTGACCTTCCATATGACCCAGCAACTCTCCTATTGGGAATATACCTGGAGGAACTCAAATTATTCTACAAAGAAGATACCTGCACACGTATATTTATTGCAACTCTATTCACAACAGCAAAAACATGGAACCAACCATGTCGCCCATCTAAGCTGGATTGGATTTTAAAAATGTGGTACATAGATACAATAGGATATCATGCAGCTATAAAGAAGGACAAACATATGGACTTCACAGCAACTTGGATGGATTTAGAGTCGATCATACTCAGTGTTCTGTCACAGAAGCAAAGAACACAGTACCGTATGTTCTCACTCATAGGCGGACCTTGAACAATTCTAATACTATAAGAAAACGATTGGCAGGAGTGGGAAACTGTCAGGGGAGGGAGTGGGATTGGCAGTTGAGGGTTGAGGGAAACTTCCAGGGAAGGAAGGGGCACACCTCATCAACAAGGGTGCCTGCATAATCAATGTTTGTATACCTAACCCTGAATTGTACCCCACATCTTTATAATAATAATAATAATAATAATAAATCAAAAATCTTCAACAAAAAAAAGAAAAGAAAAGAAAAGAAAGTAGCTCTGGGTGGTTTTTCTTCTTTGAAAAATTTGCCCATGGCAGGTCTTTCTGCCATGAATTTTCCTTTTTCCTTCCCCTTTCTTACTAATAAACTCTGTTTTAAAACTTAAAAGAAAGAAAGAAAGAAAGAAGCTCTGTTATAAGCCACTAAGTGGTAACTGTGGTCCAAGTCATACTCACTGTGCTAATATTTTATAGAAATATGCCCAAAATAGGTTTCAGTAGAAATAGTAAATATGAACACATAGCAAGCTGGGTCCATACCATAAGTTCTAAAAACAGCAGCAATTGCATATTTTAAGAAAGAAGATGTTAATTTTGCCACATTTATTTAAAAACAGAAAATGTAGGCTTAAGATTAAATAATTACTGCTTTTCCTTAGACTAATCAAAAATTGAATTTAGAATTCTCTCACTAACCTCCAGCAATTTACCCCATTTTCTCAAATTACTTTTTATACACTAAGTGGGCTTCTCATTACATAATGCAAGCATTCTTTCCAATCCCCACATACATACCTCACAAGATTTGCCTCTGTGTATCATTCCTCCACTAGAAATCTATTTTATGTAAATTCCTTCACATCAACTCGTGCATTAAAACTACTAAAATGAAGGGCTTTCAAGGGTGCTTATATAGCCAGAAATCATAATTTGCAGTTCAGTGATTTAAGAAAAATAAATATCATTCATTTATTTAAGTAACTCATACCCTAGCTATATTCAGTGGTAAAGATAGAAATTTTCTTAATTGTAATTTGTATAAACCTGATGACTTTATTTCTATTTTTTAAAAGTAAATATACATGCAAATCACTAAATAAACTAAGAGGTAGTTTTCCCTCTCTGCCTCTTAGTATCAGCAGACCTCAGTTTTCATAACTTCTACTTTTATTCACTACATTCTAACATATAAAGATTACCAACCAGAGCCCAAGTTTTAAAAGGGTAAGACATACTTCTAATTAATAAGAAAAAAGATTAAAATGTTTCCTCTCGCATTAATTATTGGAAATAATGTGCTATACAAAACAAGATTTTCCACCTAGAAAATCTAATGTAGCTAATCAAAATATTATTAGAGAATTGAGTAAGGTCTCCAAATAAAATATCAACATAGAAATTTTCACTAACAACTAACCAGAACATGCAATGGGAGAAGGGAATAATCTTAACCAGGAATAATCTTAACCATAAATGCTCCAAACCTAATGAAGGTCTCTCTAGAATTTATTAATAGGCATTTTAAAAGTTTGAATAAATGGAGACAACCATATGCTAGAAAAAGATTACTACAATGCAGATAATAAAAGCAGAAAAAGTACTCTAACATGTTCTGCTTACTTAAACAATCACACAAACACCTCCTTACACATTCTTCACAAATAATAGGTTAACTGTTATTCTTAAAGAGAACCAGTCAGTGGACATAGATATAGAAGTGACATTACCAAGAAGTTAACATTAGACACTTGAGGTACAGTTGTTTCAAAGTGAATTTCTAATGGGCACTTTTTATGATGACAGAATACAGGGAAAAAGGTTTTTAAATTTAATTTAAAATTTTAATTTAATTTAAAAAGACATTGTCAAGCAAATAAAAATGCAAGCTAGAGACTGGGAGAATAGATTTGTAAAAGACATATTTGGTAAAGAATGGTTATGCAATGCAAAGAGCTCTTAAAACTCAACAATAGGAAAATAAACATACTGAGTGCAGTGTCTCATGCCTGTAATACTAGCACTTTAGGAGGCCAAGGCAAAAGTCTGAGACAAATCTGGACAACATAGTGAGACCCTGTCTCTATCAGTTTAAAATTTAAAAAAGGAAATAACCCAACTAAAAAAGACCTTAAGAGACATCTCACCAAAGAGGATATACAGATGGCAACTAAGCTAAGAAAATGTGTTATCCAGAAAATGGCTGGGCATGATGGCTCATGCCTGTCATTCCAACACTCTGGGAGGTTGAGACAAGAGGACTGCTTGAGCCCAGGAGTTTGAGCCAAGTCTGGGCAACTTGGCAAGACCCTGTCTCTACAATAAACCAAAAAATGAGCTGGGTGTGGTGGCAGACTCTAGCCTGGGTGACAGACACAGTGAGATGTCGACTCAAAGAAAATGCAAATTTAAACAATGACAAAATATCACTATACACACCTATTAAAATGACAAAAATTCAAAACACTGACAACACTATACTATTTAGGAGACAGAGCAACAGGAATTCTCATTCATTGCTGGTGAGAATGCAAAACAGTATGGCCACTTTGGAAGACATTTGGGAAGTTTCTTACAAATCTCAACAAACTCTTACCACATGATCATGCTCCTTGGCATTCACTCAAAGAAGTCTAAAACATGCCCACACAAAATCCTGCACATAAATGTCTTTTGTGGCTGTATTTGTAATAGCCAAAACTTGGAAGCAACCAAGACACCCTTCCTTAGATAAATGAATCAATAAACTGTAGTACATCTAGATAATGGAATACTATTCAGCACTAAATTGAAATGAGCTATCAAGTCATGAAAACACATGGAGGAAGCCTAGAGGCATATCACTAAGCAAAAGAGGCCAAACTGAAAAGGTTTCATACTGTATGATTCCAATCACATGACATTCTGGAAAAGACAAACCTATGGAGAAAGTAAGAAGATCAGTGGTTGCCAGGGTCTGGGGAGACGGGAAGATGAAATACAAAGCACAGAAGGTATTTAGGGCAATGAAAAGTACTCTCTATGTGACACAGTAATGGTGGATATGTGGGCACATGTTATTACACTTTTGTCAAAACCCACAGAGAGTGCAAGATGAAGAGTGAGCCCTCATGTGAACTATGAATTTTGAATGACAACTACACGTGATGGTCATTAATTGTGATAAATGTTGGATTCCAGTGGGGGATGCCATCATGGGAGAGGCCACGCTTGTCTGGGGGGCGTGTGAGAAGTCTATCTTCCGCTCAGTTTTCCTGTGAGTCTTAAAACGTCTCTAAAAAATAAAGTTTCTTTTTTAAAGGGCAACATTCTGATATACAAGATCATAAAGGCACTAGATTTTCACTCTTGGGATTTCCATGTTAAATGCCAGACAAACAGGTCCTCCCTTCACTTTTAGCTTTCAGCTACAGTTACTTACTGCGTCTTGACGCCCGCTTGGTACCTGTGTCAATAACTGCCTAACCTCTCTAAATGCCATTGAGAAACTCACAGCATTTGGCTCCATCCATCAGTTATTACTCAGGGCTGAACTGAAAAAAGCAGTAGGATTACAGAAAGTAAGAAATGAATTAAGAGAGAGAGGCTCTAGAGTTTTTGCATTAAAGTACAGAACTTATCATTTTTTTCTTCCACATGCCCAAATATCTGCAAGCAGAGATGTTTACTTCAACACAGTTTAATAGCCAGAATTTAGAAACAACTCAATGTTCTATAACAGGGAAAGATGAATTCATGGTACATGTGGACAAATTTTATGATTATAAAATGAATACAATTTTATAAATATAAAAATTAGCTGTCTACATGAACATAGAAATTCATCTAAAATATATTGGCAAGAAAAGCATGTTATAAATATCTGTAATATGCTCTTATTTTTATTTGTATATATTATTGCATTCACATAATTGTCTAAATAGAAAAAGATTTGCAAATCAAGTTATAGAACAATGTAGTACAATAATTTTTCTGTTACACTATAAAATCTGTTTACATGTAAGCAAATGTGTTATCTATATTCACCCAATGTATATAAATACACAAGGTCTGACCAATAAGTTCATGAACTCATCCTAGAAAAAATGCTACACACCTCTTTGCTGAATATCACTAGGGTCACCTTTGAAGTACTCCCCTTGGGAAACTATGCACCTATACTAGTTCCTAGTCTACCCATCAAAGCAATTTTGGAACTCTTTTTCTGGAACGGCCATCAGAGCTGTCATCGTACTACCCTTGATGTCCTGAATGTCATCAAAATGTCTTCCCTTCAATATTTCCTTATCTGTGGGTAAATAAAACAGTCACCGGGGGCCAGATCAGGTGAGTAGGGAGGTGTTCCAATACAGTTATTTGTTTGCTGGCTAAAAACTCCCTCACAGACAGTGCTGTGTGAACTGGTGCATTGTCATGATGCAAGAGCTCCTTCAAGAACATTTTTGCACACTCCTTTCTCATGACAAGATTTCCAGTTAAGGTTTTCCTATTTCTCTATTGATGTTTATTTGGGCATAGCTTCCCAAGGGGAGTACTTCCAAGGTGATCATAGTGATATTCAACAACAAAGAATGTTGCACTTTTTCTAGGATGCATTTGTGAACTTAACTGTCAGTCCTTGTAAATGCAGAAAAAGGTCTGAGTTGGAAATTAGACAGTATGAAAAAGGAAATGTCATTATTTTAATTCTATACACAGTATCTCTGCGATGCTTGAACTTTTCACAAAGAGAGCATATGACTCACAGTATTAAATTTAACTCAGTAACAAAACTAAATCACCCTATTACATAGCTTAAGCATAGTCATTTAGAATAGAAGCATCTAGAGGCTAATGATCAAAAACAGATATCTGCTTACTGCTCAAATTTAGCCTGTAAAGTGAATTATATAAAAAATATGCCAGAGTATAAGAAAATTCCATCAGGTCCTATCCACAAATAAGTTATCAGGCCACTCACAGACATCATATAAACAAATTAAAGGGTAATTTTGCACTTCAAGTTAACTGGACACCTTTGATTCCTCTTGCTGCTGAACACTAAATCAAGACCTTCTCATCACAGAATGGAGTCACTGCCTGTTGGCTGTAGTTCTCTTGTCTTAGGTATCTGGAATTTTAGGTTTGCAACAAAGGTTACCACAGAAGGTTACGAAAGAAATCAAAATCTACTAGACCACCTAGTAAAAGAACAAACAAACATGAAATAAGCAAACATGACTTGCAACAAAAAGTGAAAACTTAAATAAATTTAATGTGTTTAAAAGTGCAGACAAAACAGTGTGGCAGGATAGACAAAGAAATTCAGTAGTAGTGGAGAACGGATGGATGAGCTCCTTTGTTCTTCTTTTGTACTTTTCAGTACAAACAGATGAAAGATTTAAAAATTGGCACAGTCCTGCAACCCTCCCTGTAGCCACATCCTTCTGTAATATGAATTTTCAGCTACTCCCATGAGGAAATGAGTCTATTTGCCCTTCTCTTGACCTTGAGCTAACTTTGTGACTTGCTTTGGCCAACCTACTGCAACAGAAGTGGCAGTGTGTCAGTTCCCAGCCTACACTTTAAGAGTTTTGCACACTTCCACATCCTCCCTTGAGATTTCTGCTTTCCCCAGATGAGTAAATCTGAGCTGTCCTTGGAGGATAAAGAGACAGGTAAACCAGTGTTCAATGGTCACAGCTCCAGATATGGGAGACAGCCCAACCATGATCAAATCCATCCCACACCTGACCTAAAACTGACTACAAACCTATGAAGGAACCAAGACAAGACCAAAATTGTTCAAGCTGTGCCCAACTGAAATTGCCAACTTACAGATGAGCTGTATACAAAAGGTTGTTACCTTAAAGCCGCTAGGTTTTAAAAGAGGCTTGTCAAATACCAAAAGCTTGAGGACAGGACATATATTACCATTATAAGGAGAAAAAAATACTTTTTTTTGAGTCAGAGTCTCACTCTGTCGCCCATGCTGGAGTGCAGTGGCATGCTCACAGCCACTGGAGCCTCGACCTGTTGGGCTCGGGTGATCCTTCTGCCTCACCCTTCCAAGTAGCTGAAACCACAGGCAAGTGCCACCATGCCAGTCTGAATTTTTGATTTATTGTAGAGATGAGGTCCCTCCATGTTGCTCAGGCTGGTCTCAAACCCCTGAGCTCAGGTGATCCTCTCACCTCCGCCTCCCAAAATGCTAGGATTACAGGTGGGAGCCACCACGCCCAGCTAAATTTTTTTAAGAAAATAAGGCAAGGCATTGTTAACTACTAATCATAACATAGCTTGTGGCAAAACATAAAATTACCTGATTTTCAGCAGGTATATACCTGTTTAATTGAAAAAGAAGAAATTTTTTTTTTTGAGTTGGAGTCTCACTTGGTCACCCAGACTGGAGTGCAGTGGCCGCTCCCAGCCACCGCAGCCTTGCCTGCTGGGCTCTGGCGATCCTTCCACCTCAGCCTTCCAAGTAGCCAGAATTACAGACATGCGCTACCATGCCCGGCTGATTTTTTGATTTATTGTAGAGATGAGGTCTCGCTGCCCAGGCGGGTCTCAAACCCGCGGGCTCAGGCAATCCACTCACCTCAGCCTCCCAAAGGCACAGGATTACAGGCTGAGCCACCGAGCCCGGCTAAGAAGAAATTTAATAGGCTCAAGAGGGTAACAGAGCTACTTTAGTGTAGTTAAGGATCCAGTTGACAGTTAGTGCATCTTATTGTCTTAGTTGGTTTTGTATTGCTATAAAAGAAGACCAGAACTGGGTAGTTTATAAAGAAGAGGAATCTATTTCTTATAGTCTGGAAGCTGAGAAGTCCAAGGTCAAAGGGCCCACATCTGATAAGGATGTACTTGTTCTGTCATCCCATGGCAGGAGGCAGGAGGGCAAAAGAACACAGAAGGGGTCAAACTCACTTTCACAACAGACCCAAGCCCACTCATGTGGCAACAATCCCACTCTCAAGATGACAATATGAATCTGGTCACGAGGGCAGAATCCATCACCTAATCATCTCTTATCAGGCCCCACCTCTCAATACTGCTGCATCAGAAACTAAGTTTCCAATACAGGAACTCTGAGGACATAGTCAAACCACAGTACTCATCACTGCCCCTGCACAGAAAGTGTGGAGCCAGTGCTTCCAACTCAGGTGGTCTAGTTCCAGAATCCACATTCCTAACCACTTTATTAGACAGAAGAGATGCCTATGGGAAGAAGAGAAATCTGATTAACCACCTAATGTGCCGAAACAAAATAACAAAAGATTGCATTGAGGAGATTAGAACTCTATTAGTAACAGCAGCATAAGAAAATAGACAAATGGTTGCAGCTCTATTCACAACAGCAAAAGCATGGAACCAGCCATGCTGCCCATCGAAGCCGGAATGGATTTTTAAAATGTGGTACATATACACGATGGAATATTATGCAGCCATCAAGAATGGAAAATATGTGAACTTCGCAGCAACTTGGATGGATTTGGAGTCAATCACACTTAGTGATCTCTCATAGAAACAAAAAACAGAGTACCACATGTTCTCACTCATCAGCAGACCTTGAACAATTATAAGACTATAAGAAAGGGATTGGCAATAGGGGGAAACTGCCTGGGGAGGGGGGCTGGGATTGGCAGTTGAGGGAAACTGCCAGAGGAGGGAGGGGCACACCTCATCAACAAGGGTACGTGCATAATCAACATTTGTATACCTAACCCTGAATTGTACCCCACATCTTTATAGTAAAAAAAAAAGAAACAAATGAAAAAGGAAGAAGAGAAAGAGAAAAATTATAAACTGGAGAAGAAATGAAGAGTTGCCCACCAAAGGAGAAATGAAAGAATGCACGTCTCATTTGGTCGTGAACCATACCGGTTACGGTCATAGCATCGTTATGTTTATGAACTGGGCCAAAGTCATATGACTCCATGAAGCTACTGGAAGAAATATGAGAGTGTAAAGGAGAGGAAGGGTGCATGCCAGGGAAAGAAATGTAGCACCAAAGAGCTACATGATCCTTCTCTAGGAGGATCCTTCTCTAGGAACAATGCTTAAACATTTGCTGAACAGTCTATTATTTACCAATATGATGATAAATGACCAGGGAAACTGATAAAAGAGTTGAAAGTGGTTGCCTGTGGGGAGAGGTGCATGGATGTGTAAAGAGGAAGGTAAGATGGTGCTATTTTCATTAATATTATTTGACTTTTTAAATTCTATGTAAGTATTATCTCAACTTAAAATTACAAACTCAAAAATCAAATAAATGAATAAAATTTTCTCTTATTAATGGATACATCCTATTCTTGTCATTGTGTATACCTAGTATTAAAGGTATTAACCTGAGCAAATATAATATGCTTAATGTAAAATACAAAATACTAATTCTGTTATGTGCACTGATATCTGCCAAAAATAAGTTAAAGTTTTCTAGTATTAAGAAAAGCTACTTAAGACGCAGTGTGGAGGCTTACACCTGTAATCCCAGCTCTTTGGGAGGCTGAGGCAGGAAGACCACTTTGAAATACAAAAAAAAAAAAAAAATCTACAAAAAAATCACAAAGTTAGCCCAGTGTGGTGCCAAATGCATGTAGTCACAGCTACTCCAGGAGCTGAGGCAGAAGGATCGCTTGAGCCCAGGAGGTCGAGGCTGTAGTGAACCATAATGGTGCCTGAATGAGACAGTGAGACCCAACTCAAAAAAAGAAAAAAGTCACTTAAAACAATGCTGCTTTCTTCAGAATATATCAATTCATACATAATTAATGTATTTGCTAAAAAAATAATCTCAGTCTCGTTATCACCTATTTTACCTGAAATATTTTTTTATGTTCTGAAAGTCCTGGAAATAAAACAAAGGTTTTTAGTCTTGTAGTCTGCCTTGACTTCTGGAAAAGGAAGAACCACAGGAAAACATTCAGATTCACTTCGATGTCACTGACATCATTTATCATTCAATTAAATGAAACCCAAAGTTCAAAAGACATAAAAGAACATTTCCTCCACACAATGCCTATATCTGATAATGTCACACTGACTCATTCTTTTTGAATCATAACCATTGTGTATTTTTCACACGGCCAAGATTGTTCTTCCTTATCTACCTTTTCTAAACATCCCTCTTCCAGTTCTAAAAAAGACTAATCGCACTTAGGTGTCATAATTACAATCATCAGAAATTATAAAATATCATTAGGTTACTTTTTCTTTCTACATTCAGAAGATGCAACGCTTTATATACATTGATTATATATTAAAAACCAGTAAAAACAAAATTCAAGAAAACTGCCGCATACAGAATGAATCAGTGACTAATTTTTGTCCTCTGTGTAGCTTATAAAGTCGATGACTGAACTGAAAAAAGTCATTTCTACATGTTGTAGACAGGGGTGTCAGAGACCGAGAGGAGCTGCGACACAAAGGTCCATGAGTTCTCCCCTAAATGCCTTTGCCTCCGTCTGGGGATGTGTGACTGGGTCCCTCAGTGGACTACAGGGTGCAGAGGCTCCCAAACCCCTCACCTGCAACCACCAGACTGTTAACGTGTGATTTTGATCGCTCTCAAAGAAGCAAAGTAATTCTAGGCTGATGGAGACATAACACAGTCAAACCTTGGACCATGAACTCAACAGGGACATGCTGCCTTAATGCATAGCGTGGAGAATGCAGCCCTCCCTGGGGATCCCTGGGGGATTAGTTCAGGACATCCTCAGAAACCAAGCCCCCAGGCGCTCAAGTCCATGACAAAAATGGCACAGTATTTGCCCAGAACCTTCGCACATCTCTTTCTACTTTAAATCATCTCTAACTTACTCCCAATGTTTAACACAATGGAAATGCTACGTAAATAGTTGTTCTACTGTATTGTTTAGGAAATGGTAGAAAGAAGAAAAGTCCGCACATATTCACTGCAAATGCAATTATTTGCTCTAATATTTTCAATCTGTGCATAGATGTGAAACTCACAGAAATGAAGGACTGACTGTAAATATTCAATTAAAGAGTAGACCATTTTAATTCCAGAGGGAACTTTAAAAACAGACAGCAAGTTTCATGGCATGAAACTAGGACCACAGGGGAAGTTATATTTCATGTATGCCTTCCATTCAATAATAAAAGGATGCAGAATAGGGTAATATTAGAAAGAGGGCAGCCTCTGTTTAAAACATCTTGGTTTAAAATTAATTCTATCACCTACTACACATTTGTGATCTTGAGCAAGTTTCTTAAGCTTGCTTTTGGTGCCAAATATGCCCACTCGCTGACACTAGAGACAGACTCCAGGACTGAATCCTGGCTGTTCTTCATCTCTAAAATCCAATAATGACAGAATTTACTCCTAAGGTCATTGTGAGAATTAAATGGAGCAGTCTATACACCTCTACAACATAGCCCTTTGTCTAGCACGTAAGTTTTCAGAAAGTGCTTAAAGACTAGGCAGATACAAATTATCTCACTTAAACCCTCTAAGAAGCCTTAAGAAGTCTGCTCATGAATAAACAGATGAGGTTCCTGTGTTGGCTATGAAGGCAAAAGTAGCATCTATGTCAAATTATGAAAGGTTCAGGAGCTCAAGTTCAGCCTAGACAACATAGCGAGATCTCATCTCTACAAAAAAAAATCAAAACATAGTCGAGTGTGGTGGTGCACACCTGTAGTCTCAGCTACTTGGGAGGATGAGGCGGAAGGATCACCTGAGCCCAGGTGATCAAGGTTGTTGTGAGCCATGATTGTGCCACTGCACTCCAGCCCGAATCAAAAAAATTTTTAAAAAGAGTTATGAAATGTTGCCATTAATGATGCTACTCCAACCAAGGAGTATTTTCATTTTGAAAGAGAAGCATACGCTGGGTGCTGCATCTCACACCTGTAATCCCAGCACTTTGGGAGAATGAGTTGGGAAGATTGCTTGAGCCCAGGAGGACAAGGCTGCAGCGAGCTGTGATCGTGCCACTGCAGTCCAGCCTAGGTAGTGGAGATCCCAATTCGCAAAAAAGAGAGAGAAAGAGAATAGTGTCTCTTCTCTAGGCAAGATTATGTGTTACATTAGTCAAAATTACCTATGACGTTAGCAAAGTCTACATGAGACTGAAACTTGAAGCACATTAAACTTAAGATGAAATGGAAGGATGTGGGAGAAACTCGTTAACCAAAGGAAGAATAAAGAAGCAAGAGTCACTCAGGGCCCCAGTCTCAATCATTCCCACCACAGAAAGTGAACTGGCAACCACCTAGGGTCCCCTCCCGCTGTGGGAGCTTTTCTTCCCTCTCCATAAATCCTGCTTTCTAAAAAAAGAAGAAGAAGAAGAAGAAGAAGAAGAAAGTGAAAGAAACCACAGCAAGTGAAGCTCTGTCTCTACACAAAAATTCCCAGAAAGAAGCCAGAATGGCTGATCATGTCCTGAGATCACAGGGGACAGATATGACTTTTGGCAGCCTCTTCTCACCCACATGGAGTGAGATAAGGGCAGAAACTGTGAGAAGAAGTAAGGAAAACAAGGAACCCAGAGACACTAGGTTCGCTGGTGAGAGATTCACTGATGAGAGGGTCTTGGATTATAACCACAGGCAAAGCCTGGAAGTTACCTCTGTAACTGAATCACCCTTGAACAGGATTTGGTAATTCACATTCCAGATAAGTTCTTCTTAGAATTGACAAGATAATTTTGCTGATGCCTAATACTTTAGCTTCCCAAGAACCCCTTGCCTAGTATTCTTTACATACTTTATGTCAGGGATTATGTAAAAAATATTAGTAACTCAGGATTTGGGAAAATAACATTTCTACCTTAATAATACTGAGGGGGGGGCAGGTGGGGAGAGAAGCAGGCCAGTTAAATAGTTCTTACTGCATCAATCTAGTTCTAATGGTGCAACGTGGCAAACATCTTATGAATGAACATTATTAGGAAATGCACTCATCTCTGTTTCCTTAGATATATTAGATCTTCTCATTTTCTCTTTATCCTCAGCCTCTCTTTCATATTTTCCTTCTCTTTATTTCTCAAACTATATTCTGGTAATTTCTTTGACCTTACTTTCCAGTTTGCTAATTCTCCCTTCACCTGCTTATAAATTACTGGTTAAACCATCAGAGATTTTTTTATTTAATTTGTTATATTATTCTTTTCAAACATTCCATTCTGTTTCCTTCAGATGTGCTTGTCTCCTGCCTATATTCTGAAGTGTCTCCTTTTACTTCACATGAAACTACTTTTTTGCATTCTGGATACGATAATGTTAATATCTGAAGTCTGCTCTTGTTTCTGCTCAAAGGGACACTATTTTTTACTTGGAATTTTATCTGTGGGTTATTGGTATTATCTGCTTAAGTGTTCTCAGACCACAGTGCTAGCAAGTATTTCAATCATAATCCTGTTTTAGGGGCACCTTGTGAATTTAAAAAATCTCATGAGAGATTTTTCTTCCCTCTTCATCAGTGCAGAGTCAAGACAGGAAAATTTCTGTCCTGCCACTTTTATGCCTCACACTGTGCATGTGACCCTATAGGCTTTAAGCAAGGGCTCTTAGCAATGTCTCTATCTCAAGTGGGTTCTGGACTTCATCTCCCATCTCCAGTGCCCCCATGGAATCATCAAAACAGAAGCTCGATCTCTAGAATCTGGAATATAAATTCAGGGAGAAAGCTAGCTTTAGCATTCACTTACCTCCTAGAGTTGTGAGCTTTACTTCATTTGGAGACTCTGCCAAGTTCTAAGATTTTCATGCCAGTTGGGTATACTTTTAAAATAAATACACACACAAACAAACACACACACACACACACACACGCACACACACACACGTGCACCATTTAGTTCAGAGTATATAACCCATCATTCCTCCATTACTATCAGAGGAAAATCTTATTCCACACTTCCTCTTAACATCTCCCTCTTCTTTCCTCTCCTTAAATTAATTTAGACACCAAATATTTCACATAATCTAAGAAACATATGTCCTACTCCCTTCTGCTAATTCAGGCCCTCGCCAATTCATAGGCAGGCTGCTCACACCATCTCCACCCCAGTCTCCTAGCGGCCCATGTAGTGAGAGTTGGACATAAGTTCTAGACCATTCTTGAGTTCCAATCCATCAGTAGCAGGTTCTATGATGTCTTTGTTCCCTACTTAATTTCCATCTTCCCTTCCTGACAGTCCTCCCTATGGACTTCTTTCATGCTACAGCACCCAACACAGAAGCAACAATCTTTCTTAAGACTATTTAACTAGCTTCTGCAGTTGCATGGGGTCAAATGCTTAGCATATACTCCTTAACTACAACTGCGAGTGTCAAACTCTACCTGGCACAGCAATATACAGAGATCTATCTCATTCCTTTCAAGACTGCAGTGTAATCCATTAGATGGATGAAGCTTAGCTTATTTAACCAACCAAAAATCCCCTAGTGATGGACAAATAAATGAGTTGTTTTTAGCCCCTGTTCTTCTAAAACATCTTTCCAGATTTTAACCAATGTATCTATCCCTGAAATAGGTTTTGAGAAACAGTCTATAGGTCAAAGGCTAAATAGCCATATTGTTTATTTCTAGCATTTCTCTCCTTAAAACGTATAGCTTCTTTTGGAAACCATGCAAGCAACAATGGTGAAAGTTGATCACTGTCCCTCAATATCCATATCCTGTCACTGCATGAAAATGAAGTATTTAGTGAGGCACTTAATCTAAAGATGACCTTTCTCAGCCTTCCTTGTGGCTAAGGTGAGGCCATGACCATGTGATTAAGCCTGACCAGTGGGATGTTAGATTTAATACAGGCAATCTTCATGTTATTCTTTAAGGAGAAGGAGAATGCCTTTTCTTTTTCTCTTTGCTCCTTCCTGGTAGCTGAAATACATATATGTTGCCGAAAGCTTGAGCAGCTACCTTGGGGCAGATTAAAACTCCACATTGAAGACAACACAGCAACCAGACAAAATGTGCCCATAATGACTGAGAGGCTACCCCAGCAGCACTGGACTAACCCCACACATCTATGTGAGAGAGAAATAGATTTCCACATTACTCAAGGCTTTATAATAGGTTTTACAGTTAGTCTCACTAATATCTCTAACTTTTTGGAATTGTTAAATTCGTGAATATGTTTATGTGTTTAAGATTTCATTCCATAAATAAAATAGGAAGACATACGTGCACAGATTCTGCAAATACTACTTTCAATTATTCAAAAGTTGGGTTTCTGCATCCTTACTTCTACTTGATTATGTTCCAGTTAGGATTACAGTTGATCTCTTAACAACATGGGTTTTAACTGCACAGTCCCATTATATATAAATTTTTTTCCAATTAAAGGGGAAGAAAACACGCATCTATTGAGAGCCAAGTTGACATTTCACATGCGTGCATTCCACAGAGCCAGCTGCAGGGCTCAACTATGACTAAATGTTGATACAGGCAAGGGGGCAGCGTGCAGGGCTGGGACCAATTCTCTGAGGATACTGAAGGACAATGGTACTGGATACCTAACCTGATGAGCTATTATGAAATGAGCATAACTCCCAACTATCCACCTAGAATGTACAATAATTCTAATAATAATTCTACATCTATATTTACTGTTCCATGAACTAATATGAGTCCCAATATGAACTCTTTTTTTTGAGTTGGAGTCTCACTCCATCGCCCAGGCAGGAGGACAGTGGTACACTCATGCCCCACTCCAGAGTCACCTGCTAGGCTCTGGCAATCCTTCCGCCTCAGCCTTCCAAGTAGCCAGAGCCACAGACGTGTGCTGCCACACCAGCTAATTTTTGATTTATTGTAGAGGTGAGGTCCTGCCAAGTTGCAAGGTTGTCTTGAACCCACAGGATCAGGCAATCCACTCGCCTCAGGCTCCCAAAATGCTGGGATGACAGGCTGAGCCAATGAGCCTGGTCCCAATATAAACTCTTTTAAAAAAAAACTTTTAATGTAAAAGTTTGTGTTTTCGTTCACTCTATTTTAACTATTCCAAAATGTATGATAAAAATGCAGAAAGAAAGATGTAGGGAAAATAATTGATCTATTACATTATTACTTATAGATACTATAAAGTTTCCTATTACCACCACTTAGAAATTATCGAGCTGCTCTGGTCTTTGAAATTAATCTAAAGCACCTTCTTTCCCCCTCTCTCTTTGATTCTGTCTGTCAGTGCAGAATGCCTCCCCTAGGCTCCTCAATCAAACACTGAACCAAACACACCAATCCTTCTACATTGTTCTAGACAACTATAGGTTTGAAGTTTACTTCACAAGTATAAAATGGATCTGAGGAATTGACCAAGTTAGGGAAAAGTGGAATGAATGTTGGCAGTGATTATGGAATCAAGTGTCAAACATTCAGAGAAAAAAATAAAAAGGAAGAACCAAAATATGGTCAGCTGCAAGATACTGACTCTAAGAAAATCATGACTTAAAGTGTCTTGTCTACGTAAGAGCCAAGTGTAAAATAAGACGTATGGAGATAGGCAATATCTGCCATTGCTTCACACCTGGCCTTGGGCAGTGTTTCTCAAACTTTTGCATTGGTCAGACCCATCTGCAAGGCTACTAAGACCCAGAAACCTGCCCTCCACCTTCACTCCAGAGGGTCTCATTCACCAAGTGTCCCATGAGCTCAACAGCCTGCATTTCTAATAAGCAACCGTGTGATACTCATTCTTCTGGCTCAGGAATCGACGATGACAGCTGAAAGAGTTTAGTCTTTTTGCCTCAGCATAGCCATTAGAAAGTGTTCAGACATTCTACTGCAGGACAAGCAGCAGCCTATCCCATGCCCCCTCGGCAAATCTCTATCAGATGCAAGAGACCAGGATAGCCCAACCTTTCAATTCATGGTTTAGCATAATCATCTCTAGTAAATTTTAGGTTCCTTTTCAAGGTTGAAGGTCAAAGATCACCCTATGGCTGGCCAAAGTCATAAAAGTGATAATAGGACCACCTTTGGTCAAGGAGTTTGTGAGTTGCAAATGTCTGAGTTTGTGAATTGAAAATGTCTTAGCAAATCTCTTGCAGGAAACATCCCCCCTTCCCCAGGGCTAACCTAAGCAGCCCTTTGTCACCTACATGACAGGAATAAACCCCACCATGGCAGCAATCATGTCACTAACCCACCCATCTGCCTGCTCTCCATCACCTGACGTCAGTACCTGCACTTGCCTGCCCATCTACGTGATGTCGTGGAAGCAGACAACCACCCAATCACCTTAATGATTTTCTCCTATCTAGGGGACTGGTTAAAAGGACTCAACTACAAGCAACTAATGGCCATTGCCTTGCTAGACTCTGTTGTGGCCACGTGCTCTTTGAGCTACAGCTGTCGCCATACTTCCTGGCTTTGAACCCCTCCCCCATCTGGGGAGGTGAATCTTCTCTCTCCCTTCTCTTCCTCTCTCTGATTTACTTTTAAATAAACTTCTCTTTTTCTTAATCTCTTTTTGTGTTGCAATTCTTTGCATTGACTCAGATCTCTAGGTTACTGGTGTTGTGCCTCCCCTCACCCCTCCAGTATGCCACTCTCACCCTATCCAGACCCTAACAACAACCACCTAAAGAATACTAACATGGAGAATTTGGTGATTGGTCCTTTTTAAGATCCTACAGAGAAGCTCTCTAGCTGTGAAAGAGCCAGTACCTTTGTGACCTCCATGAAGCCACTGAGCATCAAGAAGGCATTCAGAGTTAGCATGTTTGAAATGACACATAACCAATCATAAGAAAACTTCTGGAAACATTTTGTACCCTAAACCTCATCAGAGTCTTTCATTTAACCCAGGGCCAAACTTAGGACACATTTTTTAAGCTCTTAGCTGGAATCCTATAGCATTAAATAGTTCTCTGATCAATCCTAGTTTAAAAGTTTGCAGTAAAGTGAATATTACTTTTTCAAATGTTTCTTAGTCTTCATTTACTAAATACTGAAAAATTTCTGCATTAATTGGCTATAAGAGCTGGCTGACATTACAAATATAATACCTGTAGGATATCCAAAGTTATCAATAATCAGGTTCATCAAAAAGTTAGTCAGTATATACCAACTTCAAGATTTTACATTCATTACTTTTTTATTCCATAACGAGATATGGATCCTAATGGAGTCCATTAAAAAATCTAGAGTCAATTTACAATCTGTTTTTAAATTTAAGAGCAACTGGAACTCTGATAAATTTCCAATGGAAGTGTAAAATGACACAACAAAAATAACTTTGAAAAATCCATCAACAGGGGAATGAATAAATTGAAACACAAGCCCAGTTGCATGGGCCATGAATAATATGTGATATATTAATACAGTGAAATGCTACTTATTCAGTAATACCATACATGTCTCAGATTTGTGGGTGTTATTTTCTTCATAGTCAAGAAGCATTTCCAAGTTAACTCACTGGCAGGCTAGCTCCAGAAACTATTCACTATTAATTAGCAATAAACTAATATTATTCACAAGACATTAGCTTGATGAAGAGAGACAATTCAAGTTATTTTCCTTAGTAGTTACAATTAGAATACTTAAAATAACAAGAAAAATTATTATGACTTAGTGGTAATAACAACAATGAACAATATGCATACAATGTAATGACAATGTCCATTGTCCTAGTATTGCATCTAGTTGTACAATATACTGTAGTAGAAATGAACAGTGAATATTCATACAATGGACTGCTACTCAACAATGAAAAATGAATAAACTACTAATACAAGCAACAACATGAATGCATCCTGAGAGATTAGGTTGAGCAAAAAAAGGGAAACACAAAAGTCCATATACTGTGTGATTTCACGAAGCCCAAAAACATGCACAACTAATCTGATAGCAATCAGAAAGTGGGTGGTTTGGGGCCAGGAGAATGGATTGACAGGGAAGAGGCAGAAGGAGCTTCCAGGAGTGGCTCAAATGTTCTACATTTTGTTCTTCCCAGTGCTTACAGGGAGATACAGGGCTGTCAAAAACTCATCAGTTAAACCTTAATATCCATGGATTTTATTGTATGTAAATTACATCACAACAAAAAAATATGCTTTTAAACTTAAGTGTAAGGAAAAGAATAATTTGCTGAGGCAATGTTTCTTGAATTCAACATAAAACATACTTCAGACAGAACAAACTGTTGCTATTTAAAATTTCCAATACAATTAAGACATAAGCAGTCACAGATGCAAATTTACAGAATCATGATTTTGAGATGAAAGGACGGTGACTGAACATCTCAGTTTGCTTCAGACAGTCAACCTAGCATAGACCTGACAGCACAGCATAATTGCTAACACTGCCTCCTTCGCAAAGAATAGCATCCCAGCTAGATGAAGAAAGACCTTTACGGCCACTTTAGCTAATGGGGCACTTAGACAATATTTAGCAAAATGAGCTCATTTACTTTTTCATTCAACCCACATTTACTAAGTACCTACTAAGTGGTTAAACATAGTCCCTTTGTTCTTGCTACTACTTTGAACTGCTCCCCTGTTTCCACAAGACAAATAGAAAACGGCTGGATGGATTTTTTTTCCCAAATATAAATTGACACCTGAGAAAAAATGAAATAGAGAAAAAAAACAATCAGAATGTATTTGATAAGAAAAATATAAATCAAGTTCATGAGGAAAAGATAATTTTTGGAGCAATAAAAAACAAACCTTATAAAGATATTCACAAGTATAAAATGAGGAAAACCTTTACCTGCTGCCCTGTAAAGTATTTTAGGTTCAAAAATATACAAGGATTTTTATCCTCTATGCATGACAGAAGAAGTCCCTTGGCCTGGAAAGGGCTTCTGGGTACAACCACCTGCAAAAACAGATTTTTTTGAAAGGAAATTGTAGAGGAGTGGATTGCCTGAGCCCACGGGTTCGAGACCCACCTGGGCAGTGAGATCTCATCTCTACAACAAATCAAAAAATCAGCCGGGTGTGGTAATGCATGCCTGTAATTCCAGTTACTTGGAAGGCGGAGGTGGAAGGATTGCCAGAGCCCAGCAGATCGAGGCTGCGGTGGCCGGGAGACACCACTGCACTCCAGTCTGGGTGACAGAGTGAGACTCCAACTCAAAAAAAAAAAGAAAAGAAAGAAAATTGTAGTAAAAATGTATCCCAGTAAACTCACTTATAAGAAGCACTTATATCAAATAACCAATTGTTAATGAGAAAAAGCAGAAAACTAGTATTTATTTTTAGTTAATTACCACTTATTAGTGGTAATTTATATATTGTGTTCCCCCCCAAAATTCCTTTTGTCCAACAACTATTTATCAGATGCCTACCATGTTCTGATAACTAAGATACTGCTCTGCTCTTAAGGAGCTAAACTTGCCTATTTAAAAAAAATAAAATATATTTGCAAAGAGCATTCATCAAAGCAAAATGTAATTGTCGTTATCTGCTTGTATTTGCCTGTAAATAAAGATCTTCTACGAATACTCTGCCACTACTCTCAAAGTGCATGCAACTCTCTCCTCCAGTTTCAACATGCCAGAACCTCCTTCTTTCCTAGGAAAACTATCTTCATTTCATAGCTGAAAAAGTAATCCAATGAATTTTATGATCCAGGCACTACAATGTCAGTTACGTAAGGCAGAGCAAAAGGACAATTGTGGATACTCCACATGTCCGCATCACAGGAAAAAGCTCCAGAACCTTCTCAAGAACTAGGATGATGATAATGACAGGAGGATATCCATGGGTTAACTTGGCCAAACACTCTTTGAATTCATTCATCTACTGCTTAGCCACCCCACTCAGCAGCTGTTATTATTTTCCCCATTTTAGAAATAGAGAATGGGGCTTAGAGAGAACAAGTAGCTTGAGTCAGCTCACACTGCTTCCTGGACCAGTGATCCTCACCTTGTTTGGACTGATACCAAAGCCTCACAACTTCTATACTGTGTTGCCCCAAAAGACAAACCTATGTCGAATTTGTAATGACTGTGCAATAATCATATAAAGACAAGTATTACCCAGGAAGGAGTATCATTCAAATAAACCTGAATTCATCACAAAGACTAAAGTAAGTTTCCCTGAGGCAAACTATACTTGCCTTTCAAAGTCATTTTCATGCCATTTTTATTGAAGTATATAAATTAAAAAGCAGCACAAATGTCACTATTTTATCTTCTGTAAATAGACCTCTGAACACATTAATATCACATAATATCTTTATCTAATGTTTCTACTTTTTAGTTTGTCTTTATCACTTTCTTCATATTAACCTTTTGCACTTCATGTATATTTTCATTTGGGCTGAAAAGTAAGAAAGAGAAGTTGGAGGAAGGAAAAAGGAGGAGAAAAAGAGAAGGCAGGGGACTCAGGAAAGAATTCTTCTAGAAAACTCTGAGTGATGTTATAAATGTTCAGCCAAGCACAAAAATAACTGTTGTCTCAAATGTGGCTTCTCTCCTAACCAACCACTGCTAGTTCACATTAAAAGAATCAGGCACTTTGACTCAAGTCATAAGAAACTTGATGATTTTAATCTGGTAGAAAAAACAAATAATAAAATAAAAACAAGCCGGGTTTGGCGGCTCAGCCTGTAATACCATGCTTTGGGAGGCTGAGGTGAGTGGATTGCCTGAGCCTACAGGTTTGAGAACCACCTGGGCAACTTGGCGATACCTCATCTCTACAATAAATTTAAAAAAAATTAGCTGGGCATGGTAGTGCGCACCTCTAGTTCCAGCTACTTGAAGGCTGAGGCAGAGGGATCACCAGAGCCCAGCAGGTCGAGGCTGCAGTGGCCGGGAGCATGCCACTGCACTCCAGTCTGGGCGACAGAGAGAGACTCCAACTCAAAAAAATAAATAAATAAAAATAAATAAAAAATAAAATAAAAACATAAACACAAGTTCACAACCCATTCATGTGGTCAAAAAATAGACACGTCTCTGAACTGACATATCTGTGGGTCTCTATAGTGATCCTCTACAAAGCTTATTTAGAAAATAAAAATGAAAAAGATGTTAATATAAAAAATGAAGACATAAAATACTCAAAATATACTCTTCTTTCCAAAAGAGCTAAGGTATTGTGAAAGGCAGGCTATAAAAGGAAAAAGGGAGCTGCTTCAGAATTGATTGTTTGAGCAAATATTACCTTACTCTAGACAGAAAAAAATACATGTAGACAACAATCTTTTCTCAGTCTATTTCACAAGTAAGAAATGGATTAAAAGGAATAAGTCCTATCCCTCTGACTTTGAGGTAAATATAGACTAAATGGTAGATTTATTAAAATCATTTCAGAATCAGTTGAGTGAGAAAGATTTGTTAGAAACAAACATAAAGCTCTGCAAAGAGAGGGAAGATAAACCAACAATGTTCTCAGTCTTATACTTTGAAGTCTATATCTAATGCCAGAGTCAAGCCAGCGCTGCTTTAAAAAGAACATTCTATAAAACTGGGCATCGGACAGCATATTTAAAGAACTGCTAGGCTCCCTTACTTAAATGCAGGTAAGTTTGCACAAATACCAAAGCACTGTTTTTCCAGAATTCCTCTAGATAGACATATTCATTCATATTAACAGAATCAGCCAAAATGGAAAAGTCAAATAGAGACCAAATAAAGTACACAATTGAGGATACCTTGATTCCTGGGCAATGAGCAAAAAAAGCCTCAGAACTCTGAGAATGATAGAGGGCCCCATGGCCAACACAGCCCCAAGGGGCCTGGATAGTGAGGCATCCACAGTTAAAACGATCCCCAGAGTGGTAGCGGTACTTGGCAGCTTCATTCACAATCTGGGGGAGGAAAGAAAAAAGGGACATGTCACAGTGAGGCCTTCCTTCCCAACCATTTTCTCAGATCTTTAAATATATGCTCATAACAAAATGGTGACTATAATACACCAGCTCACAGTAACAAAACATCCTTGGGATGGGGATAGGGGTGAGAGGGTAGAGGCAATATTTAAAACTTCACTAACAACCTGAGAAATGCTCATGAATCGCAAAATGCAATATACTTACCTGATCAAAAGCAGGAAAGATGTAATCTGCAAACTGAATTTCTGCAATGGAAGTAGCACCAGTGACTGCGATTCCGATTCCAAATCCAACAATTCCTTGTTTGCATAACGGAGTATTAAAAACTCGATCCTTCCCTGAGAAAAAAGAAGGTAATGTTGACATGGCAATGAGAGTCATGGAATGCACAACACATTCAAAAATGCAGCAAATTAATAATAGTGAAATGGAGAAACAGTACAGGTAGAGGGAATAGGAAATAAATAGTGTGACTGTTTATTTTAATGCAGTCAGTAACTATACTTAATTATATTAACTGTAAGTAATATAAGGGTTCCAATGAAAAGAAAGATTGTCACACTGGGATAAAAGAAAGTAAAATTCAACTACTTAAAAAGAAAACACAAGCTAAAGTAAATAAAAGTTGTAACAAAAAAGAAGGAAAAAATCCACAATGAAAAACCTAACCCCAAAAAGTTGGTGTCACTATATTAATAGCAGACAAAGTAGACTTTAAGGGAAATCTTATACCAGAGAAAAAGAGGGAATATTCATACTGTTACAAGGTTCAATTGACAGGAAAGACATAACAATTCTAAATGTAAACTCATCTAAATGGGAAAAATTAACACAACTAAAAGGAGAAATGGACAGATTCACAAGATGTGGGAGATTTTAACATACCAGGCTTAATAATGAACAGAGAAAGCATGCCAAAAAGGGAGGAATTTAAAAAATATAGCAGATGTAAATATGATCAACAAACATGGCCTAACCAACATACACAGGATCCTGCACCCAACAGTGAAGAAAACAAATCTTATTCAAGTATACAGTAAACCCTGACATTATCTGACCATACACTGAGCTATAAATCCAATCTTAACAAATTTTAAAGGATTAAAATCATACATATTTTCTGACTATGATGGAGTTAAGTTAGGAATCAATAATAAAACAATAATTATAAAATCTGTTAGTAAGTTTTAATACATGTACAATAATACCCACAGCTCAAGAAGAAACTATAATGGAAATTTTAAAACATATTAAACTGAATCATCATGAAAAAACAATGTATCACAATGTATTGGAGTTTTGAAGGTAATGGCAGAGTTACCACCTTCAGACTATCCTTCCCGTATTTAATGATGGTAAATTAGGCAAAATATAAAAAATAACCACATAAAGGCGCAGAAGGGTCAAAAGGAGGCATAAACCAAGGGGATCTTGACCCTTGGGGGGAGAAAGGGAAGGGCAGTGGGTGAGCAAGACATTTCTAAGGCTTGTTCTAGGAGGAATACCCAGTGTATGCATCAGGACAGCTAGAATTCAGATAAACAACTCCTCTCATTGGCATGAGGTGTCAGAAAATGAACAGCCTGGGGAGATCAGTGGCTGAAAATGGGGGGACACCTAAGGAGAAAGCCACAAAATCTGTGCCTGCTGTGCTCGGATCCTTGCCCACGCTTGTGCCTACAGAACACACCAGAAGCCCAGCAGTAAAAACCTGTGCAGACTCCAAAAGCTGAGCAGACCAGGCACTGTAGTTCATGCCTGTAATCCCAACATTTTGGGAGGCTGAGGTGGGAGGATGACTTGAGGTCAAGAGTTCGGAACCAGTTTGGCCAACATAGTAAGACCAGTCTCTACAATTAAATTTTTTAAAAAATTAGCCAGATGTGGTGGCATGTGCCCATAGTCCCAGCTACTTGGGAGACCGAGGCAGGAGAATCGCTTGAGCCCAGAAGCTCGAGACTGCAGTGAGCTATGATCATGCCGCTGCACTACAGCCCAGATGACAGAGTAAGACCCTATCTCTTAGAAAAATAAAAATAATAAAATAAAATTTAAAAAGAACTGAACAGAGCCTTCAGCTGTGCTCACTAAAGAGGACACAGAAGTTGGAGTTTGAAACTCTTCAAATTGGAAGCGTTTGATAGTATCTTGGTCCGTTCAAACCACAAGGTACAACTTTATTAACGAACTCAATTCTCACTTGACATTTTACCATCTCTCAGCCAATCCCACCATTCTATTGGAAATGTTTATTCCAGGGGTCCAGACAGAACACAATGGCCACACACAATCTGGCCATGTGATAATTTGGGACAGATCTGGGCCTCACGTTTCATTTCCACTATCCAGTGATACTAAGTTATTTTTAGTATACAGAGGTCACTTTCAACTCAATCATTACCTTTGAATATGAACCAAAAATGGGACAGGTGTTGGGAAATGCCAACCAGACACATCCTGTAGTTTGTAACTAAAAAGCAGCTGCAAAAATGTCAAGGGTGATTCATACTTACCATGATCTGTGACTATCTTCTGAAACTGTGATCTCTAGCCCTCATCAATTCCCTATTTGACTGTGAGTAGCTTGATAATTTTTGAAAACCTATGATTCCACTGAACTAAGAACAACTCAGTGGTGGAAAATTAACATGCATTCCAGCTGCTCCCCATCCCTGCAATACCTGAGCCACCTTAACCAAACGAGGAGCTTTCTTAATTATTCCTGCTCCTTCAAACTCATGGGATTCAGAGGTGTCTCATCTTGGTATGAAAGTATAGCCCACTTGCCACTAGAAGTCAGGAAAGGTGAGTTTCTCAGAAATCTCCTGCCCCAGAAGGTGTTTGGTTTGAGGAAACAGCTTAAAAAGTCTCTCCAAACAAGTTCCCATTATGTAGCAGAAACTGCTTCTACATGAACAAAATACTAAAAATACGTTTCTTTTTTCTCCCAGACACTGACTGAGGGCAGAAGCACAAATAAGATGCACAGTACTGACGGCTTCTGCTCTCCATAATGAGAGTCATCTGATGTGAGGTCCATGCACATTTCATCCCAGTGGAAGACTGGAGGCAGGCAGCAACTGCTCTAGCAGGCAAGTCAGATCTGGGTCAGAGAGTTTTCACCCCAAATCACTAAACTCCCTAAGACTCTGTTTCTTATCTGTAACAGAAAAATCAGGATACTGAAAAGATCAAATAATTCTCACCTGTATTCAACAAATGTGTATAAAGTACTTAGCACTGCATACATACTTCCCTAAGTGCTAGGGATAACAGCAGCAAACAGAACAAAATAAATAAGTAAAACATATAGCATGTTAGATGATGAAGCAGGGAGCAGATGATGGGGTGAAGGGAACTCCATAAATTTAAACAGGAAGATGGGAAAGGCCTCACTGAGGGGTGACATTTAAGCAGTGAGTTGAAAGAAATGAGAAGGTGTGCCATGCCCACATCCAAGGAAATAGATTTTCCAGGCAGAGAGACCAGGAAACGCAAAGACCCTGGTATAACAGCATGTCTAGCACATCAGAGGAAAGGCAAGAAGTCCAGAGTGCCTGGTCCAGAAAAAGGGAACTGGAGAAAGAGATACAATCAAACAGTTCAGAGGACAGGATGGGAAGGTGACAGATACCACCTGAGTTTTACTGTGAGAATGAATGAGTCAGAAAGCAGGTAATTGAGAGAGACAGAAAGTCACTGAGCAGAGTCATGCATGCTCTGAGTTGCATTTCAACAGGAGCCCTCTGGCTGGTATTTTGAGAACAGCCTGTCAACGGCCAGGGTGGACACAGCAAGACTGTTACAGGATACTGCAATATCTCTCCTGGTGAGAGATAATGATTTATAATCGCAGAGAAGGTGAACGACTCTGGATATGTGCTTAAGATAGAGCTAACAGGATCTGCAGATGAAACAGATGTGGAGCACGCATCAGGGAATGACTAAGGATGAATCAGAGGTTTCTGGTCTGAGTAAACTGCTGGTCAGAGTTGTCAGTATCTGAGAAAGGGAACACCACAAAGGAGCATGTTGGGTGAGAGACCAAGAGCTCAGTTCTGCAGAGGTTTCCTTTGAGATGTCTTCAGATATTCAGGTGGAGCTATCATCAGACTGATGGATATATGAGCTGAAACCCTTTAGCATAAAGACAGCATTTAATAACAAGGGATGGGATGAGACTCCTTAGTAAATTTAAACAGGTATGTGGAGAAAAGGGAGAGATCTCAGATCATGTCCCAGACACTCCGATGCTAAGAAGGCAGTAGGTGAGAAAAAATCAGCAAAGTTGAGAAGGAAAAAAAAAATTACATCCTCATGAAGTTTACCATCTGGGAAAATAAAAATAAGAACAAAATAAATAAGTAACACATACAGCATGTTAGATGATGAAGCAGGGAACAGATGATGCAGTGAAGGGAACTCCATAAATTTAAACAGGAAGATGGGACAGGCCTCACTGAGGGGTGACATTTAAGCAGTGAGTTGAAAGAAATGAGAAAGCCAAAGAGCTGGGAGGAAAACTAGGAGAATGTGCTGTTCTAGGAGAAAGTGTTTCCAAGAAGAGGGTGATTAGTTGTGCCAGATGGTATTATCACAAAGTGAGATGAGAGCTGCGAATTTTAGCACTGGTGACCCTGACATGACAGTTTCTGCAAAGTAAGAGAGAAGGAGAAAACAAAAAGCTTAATTGCAGTGACTTCAAGTGAGAACAGGGCAGAGAAATTGAAGGTGATGAGTAGTGACAATTATGTGGAGAAATTTTCCTGTACAGGAGAGAAGAGGCAGGGAGCAGCCACAAGCTGGAGGGACATGGGGTCAGGAGGGATTTTTTTTTAAGATGGAAGAAACAACAGCATGTTTGCAGTCTGTTCGGAATGATCGGAAGAGATGGGAAATTGATTATTTTGAGAAAATTATTGAGATGAAGGTAAGGAGTAATCATTGGTTGAGGGAAGAAGGGGTCTAGTGTGAAGGGGGTGATAAGAATCCTTCCGTTCACTTGGCGTATAGGGGGAAAGGGAGGATGTGGGCCCTGATGCCTGGTCATGGAAACATGCAGTGTGAGAACCTAAGTGCTCCAATAGTGGTATCTATCTTTACAGAAAAATATAAAGCCAGATTACTAGCTAAGAGTAAGGAGGGGGGAAGCAGTTTGGGGGGGGGAAGAAAGTCTGAAACAGACATCCAGGAAAATGGAAAACTGAAAGGACCAGGAACATGTAGCATGATGGCAGGTCCCTAGGGGTTAACTAGTCTTAGCAGGAGAGGACCCTGGAGGTCCTTGAACTTGAATACCAGTTAGCATGATGCCCTGTTTTGCATGTCAGGGATGGCTAGTTCAGGATCTAGACAGACAGGTGGATTGAACTAGAATTAGATTTTGCCCAGCAAATATTGACATGGAATTGAAACTGGAAGAAAGGTCATTGAGGAAATGAGAGACAGCAACAGGATGATGAAATCCATGGACTTTTTTTTTTGAGTCAGAGTCTTACTCTGTCACCCAGGTTGGAGGGCAGTGGCATGCACACGGCTACCGCAGGATTGACCTGCTGGGCTCGGGCAATCCTTCTGCCTCAGCCTTCCAAGTCACTGGAACCATAGGCTAATTTTTTTTTACTTATTGTACAGACGAGGTCTCGCCATGTTGTGCAGGACCATCTCAAACCCGTGGGCAAAGGCAATCCTCTTGCCACCACCTCCCAAAGTGCTGGGATTATAGGCATGAGCCACCACGCCCAATGAAATCCATGGATTTTAAGAACCAGTAAGATCAAAAGATTGTTGGAATGGAGGTACCAGAAGCAGTGAGCTGGAGAGTTCAAGATGGTGGTCAGAGTTGGGAATGCCTCAAGTTGAGATTACAGAGAGACTGCAGTCACTGATGATGACAAGGGGGTGACTGGAAGAATGAGAAGGAGGAGGGAGGACAAGCTATCCAGAGGGAAAAGGATAAGAAACTGAGAAACCAGATTACTGAGAAGACCATCTATGTGGTCCTGAAGGAGAGCCAGAGAGCGTGACAGTGAGCCAGGTCCAGAGCAAAGGCATCAGCCCCATGTCGCAGATGGCCAGGAAGGCCAGTGTTGGTGTCTGGCACTTACCTGGCACAATGAAAGTGTCTACTGTTCACTCTGAAAGAATAAATTAGATAATGGGGGCTAGTTTCTTCTGATTTAGAAATCAACTTTGTAAGTCTTTTTCTACTCTCTGAGATCACTGAACTCAGCTTTTTTACATTTGGATAGAAATTTCTCAAATTCAGTACTATTAAGTGGTGATTATGCGATAAAATAATAATCTCACACAGGCCATACATGTAATCGCAGGTAGTAGCCAAGATGGAAATCCCAAAACATTCATCTGAATGACGACTAAAATGCAGCCAGATCTTGGAATTCATGTTTTTCAAAGGCAGCTGACATCTATAACAACACAAGTTTCTGAGGCTCTAAGAAAGTTGCAACGGGGAGTCTGTCAAAGTGCTGCAAAAAAACAAAAGCTAGGTAAATAATACATGCTTAATTAGTTAGGTGGTTAGCAGCTTTGACCTCATATGAAAGAAAAACTATGCTTATTCTGAAACAGTTTTCCTAACAACCAACAGCTTTGGGTCACAAAAAAGGATAAACGCTATCTGAATTACTTCTTTCTAAACCTTAGATAACTGAGTAAAATTAACATTTCAGATAAGCTGGTTGCTATTAATAGCATAAACAGTTAACATAAAAGATATATTCACACATCATGCAATTTTCTTATGCTTTGCTCTT